>NC_090197.1:16443470-16548470 GCF_033026475.1 Channa argus
TGTATCCTGATGCATCTCTTTGCTTGTGGTTTACTCTTTTCTCTCATTAGCAAATATAGTTATGAATGTATCATGTGCCTTTTATGAGAGAGACCAAGTGTTGAAAAAGTAATTTGACCTTTTATACACTTGTATGTCAGAGCAGGATTTCCTTCAGGTTTGTGTGTTTCCTTAGTTACTGGCTGCCTTGCATGGTGGTCGTTAGTGGGCTAACCTCTGCTCTGTATCTGTGTGTAGACGAGGCTTGAACCCATCATAGAAGATGCGGGTGACCATGAGCTGAAAAAGTCTAGCAAGCGGACACTTCCTGCTGACTGTGGCGACTCCTTGGCCAAGAGAGGCAGTGTAAGCGTCACTTTCACTGCCCTCTCTTAGATACCAGGCTGTTAGCAGGCTGTATCTTATGACCCTCAGCTGCTGGAACAGCAATACTATACATTTGATATTATGTGGGGTGGATATGGGACAAACCTTAATTCCCAATCCATACTTGACTTTTCCAAAGCACCTTCAGCTCCTGTTTTTGGGTCTGTCATTGAATATTGAGATGTCTTTCCTCAGTGCTCCCCATGGCCAGATGCCTATGTCAGCACGAGCCAGCCAGCTACTCCCTCCTTTGCCTCCACACCACTGTCCACCTATGCGACCTCCTCAGTACCTGACAGGTAATAGTTTGTGTGCTTTGTTCATTTTGGTCCGTACAGAAGGTGCGTGCTAATCTCACCTGTCTTATCTCCTATTTTCTAGTGACTCGTCCTCTCCCAATCACCAGGCAGATCCTGGCAGCCATGGCAATTCAGAGGTCAGTCTGCACTCTCTATGAATTTTTTCATAAGACAGCAAGAGGCAGACTGACTGTATTTGACTTTACAGTATTTGATCACTCACTGGCACTGAATGAGTGTAGAAACTCAGATCAATGTGTAGAAGAGTATTGGCATGTGTGTCTATGTCCTCCTTTTACAGCAGCTGAGCCCCACTGCGTCCATACAGGACACACAGAAGTGGCTGGTGAAAAATCGCTTCAATTCATACGCACGGCTCTTCTCTAATTTCTCAGGTACAAACAAATTGTTTCATACACATAATGACATGCACATATGGAGTGATAACAGCTGCATTAGAAGTGACTGCTCTTCTTGGCATAGGTTCTGATTTGTTAAAACTAACCCGAGATGACCTGGTCCAGATTTGTGGGCCAGCAGATGGGATCAGACTTTTCAATGCACTTAAATCCAGGTGTGTTAAAATGTGTATCTTGTTTTCTGTTATTCTATACCTGTAAAAACAGCAGCATGCCAGTTTTTCATTTACTGTGTGTGTTTGTAGGTCAGTGCGTCCCAGGTTGACAGTGTATGTCTGTCAGGAGTCCCCTCGGGATAGCCCCCTGTCGGAGAGACAAGGCACCAATGAAAATGGAGAACACAGCATCTCCTCTAGTTTACATGGTACTGTATAAATTAGAAGTGTGTAGCATGCAACATTTTGGTCCTTAATTGGTTGTATTTGAAAGTACATTTAAAACACGTGTCTCTGGTTTTCTGGTGTGTTTCTGGGCAGTGTACCATGCTCTGTACTTGGAGGAGCTGACAGCTGCAGAACTGATCCGCAAGATGGCGTGTGTGTGCAGCCTTCCACTGGGAAAGATCAACCAGGTGTACAGACAGGGTCCTACAGGCATACACATCCTGCTTAGTGACCAGGTAAACAAACACGCATACTCAGAAAGTGCCCCTCTCCTTTGCTGTCTCAGTTTTTGGGAATGGACAGTTTTGTAGAGTATGTTTATTGTTGCTTATAAACTAATTAACTCTTGCAATTATGATGTCTTTGAACTTTATTATACTTTCTGATGTTAGCCAATACAATGAAAAGGAAGAGAGATGAAAGGCTGATGTGCATACCCAAATGAATAAAGGTAACAAATGTAAAAACAAAGACGGTATGTATAGAAAAGATATTAATTGCTCGACTGGGTTAAGAGCTCATTCATTTGGTAGGAAGGAGGAAATAAGCTGTGTTTCACTTATGTTTGTTATCAAACCAAGACAACCTACTCTGTATCCTTTGTTTTAGAATTTGCATGTCTCATGCTGTCAAACCCATACTGTGATGTTAAGCGTCTGTTTTGTATTTTCTCCTAGATGGTTTACAATTTGCCTGAAGAGAGCTGTTTTTTGATCAGCACTGTCAAAGGTGAGCGTATAGCATTGAACGTGTGCACGAAACAAGTTTGAGAAATCAGTCATTGACAAGGATTATATGTACTTATCACAGTGTGTTTTTTGTCTTGTTTTTTTAGATGAATTGGGTGAAGGACTCCATCTAATCCTGAAGTAGTGATGAGAACAGATGGCACCGCTAATTCTCCACCCTCTGTTTTGGAGCAGAAGCCTCCCTCTGTCCCTCTCTGCTTGCCTCTGTTTTTTCCTTCTGCCACCTCCCTCTCTCTCTTTCTCTCTGTCTCTGTCTCTAAATCATCACTTGATGGAAAGCAGAGAGTCTGTGTCAAAGCCATGTAAATGTTAGAATCTGACATGGGTGTGTCCACTGTTTCATATTGAAAACGCTATTAACAGAAGTTTAGTTTAAAGAGGAGAGATGGGGGGGGGGATATGCAGTTAGGGGAAAGGCAATGTAATCTGTGTATTTTGATTTTATTTCAATTTGTGTTGTCTTTGATATGGTTTCTGTGTGATTAAAGGAGGGGGGGGGGGAAGCTCCTGGAAAGAGGGGAGAGTGATGATGTGGCTGCCAGGAGAAGAAAAAATAGTGAAGTTTCGTTTTTGCTCGTTGCCCTCCCTACACAACACGCACAACCAGCACTAGGCCAGTATTTGATAACATGTACTGCTGAACAGCATGTGTTCTTGACGTACTAATAACTTGCTTAAAGAAGAATACCAATTTACTCTGCTTCTTAAGCATTCTCTCTGGGTTGTCTTAATATAACCCCTAAAATATCCAGGATAAATTTAAAAAAGGTGTCTTTGTGGATGTTGACGCCAACATCTTAATTTTAAAAAAAAAAAATTTTTATTTCTCTCCTTTGACTTTGTTGGATTGATTGATTTGATTGTGACGTAGGTTCATCCTATGTGATTTTTGTTTTGTTTTCCAGCCATATCTCTGTTGGGAAATGACACACTTGGCTTAACTCTTAACGTACGTCCTGTTTGACCTGACCTTTTAATGTTTTCTATTGATTCTTTATGTTGCTCTCATTAAATTAACATGTTTCCGGTGCCATATTGGCTTTTTAGCGCACATACATGGAGCACATACATCTAGTCTTTGGCTCTTTTGCTTTCTGTGCTGACATTGAAACACTGGTTTAAATGAAAGGGGTTTACACCGCTTGGGAGTTTTGCCATAAATGTGCAAAAAAAGAGGAACAAATCCTCAGTAGAAGACTGACACATGGCATAGTAACGCCTCTCAAAAAACCTACAAACTATAATGTGGACCAAACGGGTTTCAGATCGATGTGTTTGTGCGTGTGTGGCAAAGCTTCATTGTTTTTGTAGAAGCATTAAAGAGTTAATAATTGGTCAGAAAGTAAACAAACCCTCATCTAGTGGAGCGTGTATGTGCAGAGTAAGAAACCATCCATTCCAGGATCTTCTTTACAAGAAAATACCTGCCACACAAGTGGCCTGGTTTTCACAACTCTCCTCCTGTTTACTATGAAATTACTGCAGCTCCACAACCATCTCCAAAATCTTTTTTATTAATGTAGCTGAACACAGGTCAAGTACACAGGTCATGTGTTTGAGTGCCCTTACTTTAAAAAGTGAAAGGAAGCCTGACACAGGTCCTTGGAGTCGCCAGCGGTTTAGTTGAGTTCCTTGATTTTGGTACATGATGTCTGGAGATGTTAAAGTGCATACAGTTTGCACACCCAAGTGTCAGAATATGTGTGCGTGTGCATGGGTATCCTTGTCATTTTGCAATAAACAACTTATGTTAGTTGTTGTCATAATTTCTTTTTCCTGTTGATATAATGAAACTGTGTTTAGTGTGCTGTTTAGTTTAAAAGCATGTGGAAGATGGGGGAAGGGGAGGAAGGGATACTCTGGTGCTTGGTGAGTGTAACCACTCCTTCTTTTTCCAGATTTTAGAGACCAATTCTGCACTGAAAAATCACACAACTATAGCTTGATGTGTAGTCAGTAGTTCTACAAACACACCCTATACTTATCTGCTTCAAGAGAGGGAGAACAAAAAATAAGAGTGTTGAGACTAAGAAGTCTTTTTTTCTCGCCACATGCCAGAGCCGTAACTGTAGCTCTTGTGGTGTTTACAGGGACATGAGTACCACAGCACAGTTAACTGTAAATTAGCAAGTTATAGAGCAGATATGAGGCAACCTCTGGTGAGCAGTTTTGGTCCCCCTTTTGGCCTGACCAATCCCCTGTGCGTGTGTGTACGTTTGTGTGTGAGAGTGTGAACAGGAGAGGTGACCACTGTTTATGTACAGCCTAATGTCAAATATGCTTCTCATGTGCACAGTATGGTATGCTGGATATGTACACAACCACGTGCTGGGAATAAATGATTTCATAAATTTCTCTGGTGTCCTGCTGCCTTACTAAGGGGAACAAAATCTATGTGCACATCCACCAATTTTATACATTATATGGCTTCACAGATTTTACCGAATAAAAATGAATAACAAAGAACTATTTCAAGTTTAATACTCAGAAATGTGAGTCTGCTCTGTCAATTTACTCATTTTTGAAAAGTATAACCAGGTCAAATCAGGTCTTTTTGGGGGAGTATTTCACCATTTTATGTTCAGATTGAGAGCACATATAGGTGTCTCCAACAGCAGATGTTAAGAACACAGGATCATGCTATTTTTGCCTTTAGCTGTTGTATCTAAGGCTGAATCACATCTGGGATAAAAAGTGAATACAGCTGTTTCAGTTATTTATCTGCCAGTAATGAAAAGTATCAATACATTTGCATCACTCCTCTGCATGTATCGGATCATTTCTTCATTCAACTCACTGTCTTTATCCTTAGACCTTTGCAGTCTCCCACCACACTTGTAACCTTCTGTCGTAATCTCAGGTCTCACAACCCGAATCGATTCTCCTCGCTGGTCTCTGCAACTCTGCCCCCAACACAGGACCTCTCCATCCTCGATGCAGATGCAGCCACATACAGACAAATCCAAGACTCCAGCTGCCCTTGCTGAGTATCAGGATCTGCTTGTACCTTTTTCTCAGAGTGTCACCAGGGCAAAGATCCATTACTACCAGGAGAAGCTCAACAACAACTTGGGACACCAGAAAGCTGTTCTCCCCTTTCAAAACACTCACCTACCCACCTTCGCCTCCGCCATCTACCTCTCTCACTGCTGACGACTTTGCAGTCTTCTTTACCAACAAAGTGGCAGCCATCAGCTCACAGTTCCCTCCTCCAGATGATGACATCCGTCTAACTTCTTCCAACTGCATCGCTCTCATCATTTGCAATTCTGACTAAGGATGACATATCCACCCTCCTCCTCTCTAACCATCCGACCACCTGCGCTCTGGATCCAATCCCTTCCACTCTTCTTCATGAATTTGCATTCTACTTGATCTATAGTCACCCATTGACACTGTAAAACATCAGATCCTCTTGTCCACACTCTCTGACTTAGGCATCTCTGGATCAGCTCTAGACCGGCTTCGTTCTTCCCTATCGGGACGAACCTGAAGGTATCTGGTGGGGGCATATTTCTCACTATCATAGCCTCACTACCAGTGTGTCGCAGACTCAGTTCTTGGTCCTCTTATTTTTTCTATCTATACTTCATCCCTAGGTGCCATCATTCACTCACATGGTCTTTCCTATCACTGCTACGCCGATGACACACAGCTCTTCCTGTCCTTTCCACCGGACGACTCCACTGTCTCATCACGCATTTCCACCTGTCTCTCAGACATCTCAGCCTGGATGAAGCCTGAACGACGTCTGGTGGTCCCAGCACCGCAGAGAAGACACCAAGCAAAACATTTTAGCGCAATGATCCCACGATGGTGGAACGAGCTACCAAACTCTGCACGCTAAACAGACTCTCTCCCAGTATTGAAAAAACTGCTGAAAACAGAACTCTTCCGCATCTTCCTATGCACTTAAATCTATTTTTTTTAAAATAAATAAATTAATTAATTAAAATAAATAAATACCTTTCTGCTCTTTCTCGCACTTGCATCTCGTGAACTGTGAACACTTTCTGATAGGACTTTGCTTTGATGTTTTCTCATTGACTTAGATTTTTGCTTGCCTTGTACCTCACTTGTAAGTCGCTTTGGATAAAAGCGTCTGCTAAATTACTAAATGTAAACTGCAGGTGGGAGTGCTGGTGTACAGTTCACCTAGCTGTTTTTGTTTTATGGCCTTTTAATTTTCCATCTGTTTACATGACAACTACATTTTAAACACTGATTGGGCAAAGAGGGCAATATGGAACTCCAGGCCCTCAGCTAGGCCTCCAACACTAAGATTACTGTGTAGTAATTAATCATAATTTGATTTGATGTTTACAAAATGCCACTTTGGCTTGGGAATATAGAAATATGCAATACTAAATCACAATATTAAATTAAATTACATTTTAATACCTTATTTTAGAGTGGTGTTTTTAACCCTAGGTTTGATATTTATGGAAATGAATGTTTATATAAAAAGTATACAATATTTAATATTATGCTGTTATTTTATGCAATAACCACTCGTCACATACAAGGCCGATAAAAAAAGAATTCACACAGTTTTTGTATGAAATTGAAAATTGATCTTGATAATGTCTTTAAATCAGTAAATTCAACATCCACTTATTGAGGTGATACACATTTGTAAATTTTAGATCTTCATAATGTAAGGGTATGTGTGTAATAATCGGCCTTTCATTCTACTCAGGGGATTCAAGTCAAATAAATTCATTTAATACATTCTATTATTAAAAATTTACAAAATCTTTCAAAAGCAGGGTTAAAGAACATTCCAGAATAGCAAGAAAACCTTTGCACTTTTATTAAACTGCACATAATTTCATTGTTTTGTGTTATTATTATTAATTAATGTGTATTTTTTAATTTTAGAAACAGAATGTTGTATGGCTTTCTACATAGCTCATAATGCGACACATTCAGTAAGATCTCACAGCAAACCAGGATATGCAATATCCTGACACAGTATACTGTACACAATACACAAACGAGGAGAAACAGAGGGATTATGAGGCTCCATCGTGTCATTTTTAACCTTTCTCTCCTAGTAGAATCATCCAGTCATAGGTTCCTCACATGTGAACAAAATTGCCTGTGGTTTCTGAGCAGATACTGCTAATATTCTTCCGCTTCAGTAGTGTCTCATTAAAACGATACCGAGTCTGCGCGGTGCGTTTCTCCGTTCCCCATGACGTAATTTGACGTCCAGAGTCAGAATCCAGGAAGTTGGTTGTTGTTTGTGTTTGTTGGACGCTAATCGTCTATTTTTCCTCATTTAACACATTGCTTCTAGGGACCGAAATGGCAACGTTTATTTCAGTCCCGTTAAAAAAGGCCTCGGAGGTTGATCTGGTGAAACCGCTGTCGAAATTTGTAACGGCCACATATTCCACGGGCGAGGAGCAGGGAGAGTATACCCGCGCCGTTGAAGAGTTGAACAAGCTTCGCAAGAACGCGCTGGGAAGGCCGTTAGATAAACATGAGAGCTCCCTGGAGATCCTGCTGAGGTACAGATCTATATTTTATCACAAATGTTTTCAACTTACAACGTTGCTAACACCTATGGCAACAATCTTGCTAAGTTACTCTGTCATTGGCGCACCCAGGTGCGGTAGCCTTCAGTTGCTAACCTGGGAGCTAGTTAGTCAAGCTAATGTGCTAGGAGCTATTCCTCGCAAAAATAACTGAGTCATATGGTATTTATGCCAGGTTTCACTGATTGGCTAACACATACTTACCATGTTAACTTAATTAACTGAAGTGTCAGGCACTTGACATGAAATCAGCACTTTACACACCGACTAGTTTTGATCTTTAGCTTTGGCTAAATAATTTAAAGGACTCAAAACTCTAAATGATTCAACTATAATTAGCATCAAAGTTAATTTTAAAATGTATTATCCTCAAAGTGTAAAAAGAGCGCACATTAAGTTCAACATAAAACAAAATACACGCTCAAATGAAATAAAAACACGTTAAACATACTAAACGTATATAACGTATGTAAAACATACTAAATGCGGCATACAACCTGTTTATCTAATCAGAATCAGATTCTAAAACGCAAATGTTTGTTTATTCAGTACATGATCCTGCCTAATTTTCATTGACCAACTAGTCTGTTCATTCTCATATAGGAAACAGACCATTAGCTGACTCACCCTGATCCCTTATTTTAGTGTAATAACAATAACATAGACGTTTCACAGATATATCCAAACTCATAGACACCTTAGACACTTGAAAAATTAGCTGTCTCTTGCTCTTTCTTCATCCTTCATTAGTGGGAAAGTCTTACTACAGTCTGCTGTAGTGTCTGATTTCACTTATATTCAGGTCAATCTGTAGCCGAGGCTTTCAGTCCACTGGTGGCCAATTGAATAGATGTCTAATGTGACCACATTTCATATCAGACAGCAGAAATAGATGTGATTTATCTGCAGTGATGTGTGTATCAGGGGCTTGGAGACACATGCTACAGCAAAGGCCATATATGTATACCCTACTTGTGGAATTGATGTTCTTAATAGCTGCTCTGGCCATAAGATATAGTATTATAAGCATAAACTGATCAGCAACAACATTAACACTGGTGGTCTTAATGTAATAAAGGAGATAGGTCGGTATGGCCACTCTGAGCAGACTGTGGCTACATAGCCCCATTTGCAGCTGAATGTGATACACTTTGTGCAGAGGTATTAGAAGTACACAAACTTAATACTGAAGAAGTGCAATATTGGCCTAAAAAATTTTATTTAAGTAAATGTATTAGATTCAGAATATCCACATTTTAGTTAAAGTACAAAAGTAAAAGTACTGGACTAAGAAAACAATGTCCTTTAAGAAATACTGATTATGTTAATTATGCTAAAAAGTACAGTAATTAATAAGAAAGGGCTCAAAGATCACTGTCTGTAAAGGTGAAAGCTGATTTTTAACTACTTTATGTGCTGACCGGTAGTAAATCCATACTGACAAATCAGCATTTATTAGTTCATAACGTTTTTATAGTAACATCTAATATTTTTATACTAAAACTACCAAGTGGTAATAATGTTGTGGCTGGTGGTTGTATATTTACATAAAAAAGTAAAAGAGTGTCACATTACAAACTACTTTACATAGGGATGAATTGTGAAGGAAAAAGAACCTGTGTTTCTGAAATGAACCTCCTACTGCCATGCTCCACTGATCAACCTCACCACTACTTTATTATGCAGCAGACTAATAATTATTTAATGACTTGGCACTAATGGAAAAGTCAGAGATGTTGAGAAACCCTAATATTAAACAAGAAAGTCAATTCCTATAACATAAAGAAGCCCTCTGTCATTTCAGTATTTGGTCTCCATGACTCATAAGTGCCCAGATTACGTGAGTGCCCGAGTATGCACTAGTATACATTTATATGACAGGTGGAGTGCAGCATTTGGCACAATAGATTGTTTTGTGACTTTAAAATTCCTTTCTGTGACCATCTGAAGATGGCTACAGTTTTAGTCTGGTGATATAACAACCTAAATGTCGGCAATGAGGTGGAAGCTAACATGTTACAGAATAGTCGTATTAGTGACTGTTAAAACTGCTGCCCCCTGGCTTTCTACGCATGCCTGTTAGCCATGTGCCAGGTACTTGGGGCAACAGGCCCTATTCCTTTTACATACGAGCAGCCATGCAGCTTTATTGTCTAGAACAGTTTTTGTTCCACTTAAGTTAACGAAGTCCACATCTCATTTCAGCAACTGTGTGTCTCTTTGAGTATCTTATTAGGGAGCTTAAGGATAACAAACCATATGTGGTTAGATCTAAATTCAAAACCTTTGTTCATGCAGACTTTTGTGCCCAAGTCATTTCTAGCACATGACAAACATGGTGGATAAAATGGCACTATAGGTTTCCCTAAACCAGCCTCTAAAGCATGTTGTCTTCCCTAATAATAACCAGTTGACATCATAGGCACAGATATTGATAACATTAGGAGTTGAGGAAGTGTGTGTGTGTGTGTGTTTGTGTGGATGTTTTTTCCTGACTCATTGTCAGCTGCCCCTCAAACAGCTTCCTCCAACTACCAAGCTGCAGTTATGTCATAACAATTACTGCCTCTTGTCCTATTTTCTTGGTTATGATTTAATTAATGGTCTTTTTTTTTTTTTTTTTACTCGGATTACCTAAACTTAAGTTCAGTAACAAACAGAATAAAGGAATGTCTTTCTTTCTAATAAAGCAATGACTTGCCATTTGCCATCCGAAAGCAGTTAGAGAAATTATTAGAGGAGGTTTAGGTAACTATGAAAACATTACTTTTCAATCCCCTCTTTCTCTCTACAGATACTATGACCAACTTTGTGCTGTTGAACCCAAGTTTCCCTTCTCTGAAAATCAGGTAATTGACTGCACACCACATGTGATTGTGGGTTATATTGATTTTCCAAGAAGAACAGAACACAAAACCTCTCTATTTTTGCAGCTCTGCTTAACCTTCACATGGAAGGATGCCTTTGATAAAGGATCGCTGTTTGGCGGCTCAGTCAAGCTCGGTAAGTGCAGCCTCTTATCAAGTGTATTTCTATATGTGGAAGATTGAAAGTTTCTGTTTTACTTTGGATCCAGCAACAGGCCTGTCAAGGTGTTATATAGAGTTTAAAGAATAATTAGCCACTGATACATGTGTATAAGAAAGAGACAGACGTGATTTGTGTAACAGAATGATTGGTCAAACTTTTTAAAGTTTTTTTTAAAGCAAGAATGACTTTGAAATTTAGAAAGTCAAATGAAATGATTTACCTGCGGTAAACTACAGATCTTTACTGTGGAATAGGCCTACTTTTCTCTGTACTCAGGGTGAGAAAAATGCAGAATAAAGCCAGAGAAATGTTTGAAGAACATGCCAACCCCACACAAGCATCTGTTGCAACAATAAAAAAAATAGTCGATACCTGAGAAAATATTCTGACAATAGAATCTCTGTTCTTCTATAAGAATCACTTTATAGCTGTGGAAAGAAATGTATCTCAGTGGTACAGAATTTGTTAGTGTGTTTTATGAAAGCCTTTTATTTCTACTGTTTAAGTTGTCCTGGGAAATCACCTTATGATAATATCTAACTTCTGTGTGTTGCAGCCCTGGCCAGTTTGGGCTACGAGAAAACGTGTGTGTTGTTCAATGCAGCAGCACTGGCCAGTCAGATTGCCGCAGAGCAGAACCTGGACAATGATGAAGGACTAAAGGCTGCAGCCAAATACTATCAGGTAAGTGTGTCTCCACATAGTTACACATTGTGTTTAAAAGCCAGTTGGAAATGACAGCAACGAAATGATCAGTCAAAAACTGTTTGGTCAGGTATATAACGATGTGATACATGATGACTGTCATCCTTCAGCTGGGGATTAGATGTTCGTGGAAAGCATTTCAGAAGCTTTAGTCTGTTTTTATCATGTAAATTTTCTATCTGTAGTTGCTGAATGTGTATCAGTAAGAAAATCACCTAAAGGAAGTGATGAAAACAGTAGGGATGTCCCCATCCTGATTGTGTACTTGTACTCGTAAACCTTCAGATACTGTGCCCGTTACCACATTAACTTCTGCAGGTAGACAGGCATGGAAAAATCTGTAGTTCAGAGCTGTTTACAGATAATTGATGGTGAAAAAAGTAAAGCTGAATGCAAGTTCTGCTGTGCTAAAGTTTTAAGATCTAGTTACTAACAGTCATACTTACGTTTCTCATGAATACTTAAAAATGTTTAATATTTGCGAGTGACATCAGCAACAGCGAGGGCTAAATATAGTAACTCGAATGTTATGTGAGGTTTGCTTTGTTTTACAAAGTTATTTTCCCTTCATATTCGTCAACAGTCCATGTTGCCCCCACTTCCCCATCCAGTATCTCACCCTAAATCTGTACCTTGTTTGTCATTTCTTTTGTTCTTTCCAGCAAAAGCTGTTCCGCGTATTAAACACTGTCACCGTCATATTTGTTTTCTCATAAGAACACGCGATTTGCTTAACTGCAATGGTTTGATGAGGATGTTACCATCCACCAACTTAATGGTTCATTAGAACTCATTGGTTCATTAGAAGCACAACTGTAACTTGTATCGGCACTCAATAGCAGTGAGTACTCAAATGTAAGTACTTGTTCTCAGTCTGGGAAAAAGTGGTATCTGGACATCCCTGGTAAACGTAAATGTGAGTTCCTTAGGCAGAAGGTAGGTCAGGGGCATTTCACAGTTTGCAACATCCAAGTTAAGACTTAGAGAATGGGGTTTTTACACATTTTACTGACCAAAATAAACCAAAGGCTTTCTCTTCAGGGGTCACCACAGCCGAACATGTTCCACACGTTGATTTACAAAATCTCCTAAGAAAATTTGGGCACAATAAAGAAATTAGTAGCTGTTAAAGTTTAAGTAGAGCACAAAATATAAATAGTTTTCTTCTGAAATCACCGATATAAATTCTTCAAGACACCACTGAGATTAGCAAATAAGATATGATCGTGTGGAGGACCTTCTTCTTTCTGAAAGGCTGATTTATACTTCTCTGTCAATAAACTTAAACGTCGATGTGGACCTACGCTTGGATACGTTCGTCCATTTTTTCTTTTATACTTGAATTGCTGATGTACGTCTCCACAAGAAGTGGAGGCAGTATTGTGTTTAACCAACCTCAATTAGCTGAAAATGAAGAAACAATCCAAAAGAAGAAATTAAATATGCATGTTCTACAATTCACTACACTCAATGTGTGTAAAAGTAAACATGGATTTCAGTGATAAAATGGACCTGATGAACCAGAACCCTACAAGAACGGATCTATGGCAGGATGCACTGCCAAGATGTGGTCTACTGAACTCATTTTCACAGAAGTACAGAGCACAAAATCACAATGACAAAAGAAAATATGTGAAGCGTCTGGGTTACCTTGTTTTCTGCGGTCACTGACCAGATGAGGATGTGAAGTATTTGATAGACACAGAGAACTACAATGTCCTGTCCTTTGTTGTTATTGACTAAACCAATGAATATTTTGAGAATTAACAGGAGTGGTCACATCATCAAATAGTAAATTTTGAAACTATTTGTAGTCTTCTTCAACGAAATAGTTTTTGTCCCATATGAAGTATAGTATGCTGTTAAACCCAAACTTTTCTTATACTTTTTTAAAATGTCCTTTTTGGAAACACAAAGTCATAAGTTGAAATACGCATCTTAAAGCACAGGGAAAACAAAATGAATACACTAAAAGCTAAATAAGAGAGGGAGCCGACAGCCTAATATGCCACAGGTTCTGGTGGACACCAAGACACTCGCACAATTTTTTTCTTTTTTCTTTTTGTACTTTCGGCTTATGTTGTGAATTCAGTGTCACCACAGCGGTTCATTTGTCCGCATGTTGATTTGGCACAGGAAGCCCTCCCTAAATTCTACCGGGCATGGGACCAGCACTGCATGGCTGGGGATGGGGATGCGCTGTTGGGGTTCAGTGTCGTGTCCAGGGGCACTTCGACATGTTTGCGGGAAGAGCGGGGCACAAACCTCTGACCCTGTGGTTGATAGGTGTCCACTTTACCAACTGAGCCACTCTAAATGGCTCAAATGGCTGTTTATCTAATCAGATTCAGAAATAAAGTATTTCTGATTCTGAAACACAAATGTCTGTTCATCCAGTACATGATTCTGCCTAATCCACATTGGCTAACTACTCTGTTCATTGTCTTATAGGAAACAGACCATTAGCTGACTCACCCTGATCCCTTATTTTTAGTAAAATAACAATAACATAGACGTTTCACAGATATATCCAAACTCATAGCCCCTTAGACACTTTCAAATTAGCTGTCTCTCACTCTTTCTTCATCCTTCATTAGCGGGAAAGTCACACCACAGTCTACTGTAGTGTCTGATTTCACTTATATTCAGGTCAATCTGTAGCCGAGGCCTTCAGTCCACTGGCCAATTGAATAGATGTCTAATGTGACCACATTTCATGTCAGACAGCAAAAGTAGATGTGATATATCTGCAGTGATGTGTGTATCCAGGGCTTGGAGACACATGCTACAGCAAAGGCCATATATGTATACCCTACTTGTGGAATTGATGTTCTTAATAGCTGCTCTGGCCATAAGATATAGTATTATAAGCATAAACTGATCAGCAACAACATTAACACTGGTGGTCTTAATGTAATGAAGGACATAGGTCAGTATGGCCACTCTGAGCAGACTGTGGCTACATAGCCCCATTTGCAGCTGAATGTGATACACTTTGTTCAGAGGTAGTAGAAGTACACAAACTTAACTTACAAACAAACTTACAGATTTGTATATCAAAACTACCGAATTGTAATAATGTTGTGGCTGATGGTTCTATATTTACATAGTTAATAGGTGGCAACTCTACCAACTGAGCCACTAAAATATTATATTGAAATACAGACGATTGATGAACTTACATTTTTAATATTAGGAAATGAACTATGTTGTTATTATGTTATATTCCCACATATTGAAAAATATAAAAGAGCTTAATGGGAAAATAATGGATCTATAAATTGAAGAAATAAGGGATAGATTAATCAACAATAAGAAAATCATTAGGTGGAGCCCTAGTTAAGTTCATGTCAGAATGCCCCCCTTGTCCCTTTTCCGTAAAGGTTGCTATGGCAAACTTACTAGGTTTTTTTATGATATTTGCATATCACTGTCCACACAGCACAATTCTGAATGACAGCATACACACCAAGGTTTCTATTATATACAAAATTTAGAGAGAGAGAGAAAATATAAATAAAAAAATTGCCAGAAGAAAGTGTAAATATATTAGCGTCTGTGGCATAGAAATCAAACGGAGGGCCCGACAAATAAGGTGCTTTATGAAAGTCACCATTAAAGGGAAGTCAGAAAAGGGTTTCTGTGTTGGGGGCATTAGAGCCAGGTAGGACTAAAAATCAGGTTGGGTGAATTTCATTCTTGGAAGTGGAGTCTTATCGGTGTTACTCTCTTTATCTTTGTCTCCAGTTGGCCAGCGGCGCATTTGGCCATATCAAGGACACAGTGCTGTCTGCACTGAATAGGGAGCCTACAATGGACATCTCCCCTGAAACTGTAGGCACTCTGAGCCTCATTATGCTGGCCCAGGCCCAGGAGGTGTTCTTCCTTAAAGCAACCGCAGGTACCAAGGACATACACTCAACCCCCCACCACCAAAGACCCACAATCCAATTTTGTCCCAGTCCTTTTAGTGTTACTCAGTGCTGCTTAGTCTTGCTTAGTAATGAGTCTGAAAGGTTTTAGTGATTAGGTACATTAAAGGTGTCACATCTACTGTACAGAACATGTACAGAGTAAACTGGGAATAAATGGCAAATTTATTTGCACGCTCATGCAAATAAATGGCAGCAGGCTGTTAAATTCCGGGTTTGCATACAGCCCGTCCCAATTCTGTCCTCACAGTTGCTCTTTAAGCACAACAGTTTTTTTGTTTACATTATTATATAATCTCATATTTACAAAAGTTAGACCTACATTTTCTGGTAAGAAATTGGGTTTTTGGTGTAAACAAGTTTCTACACTTTGAAGAAAGGTAATGTCATTAAGATATTATTATTATTATTATTATTATTATTATTATTATTATTATTATTATTACAGTTGTTAAATGGATATTAAACACAAAACCATGTCTACCGTGTTTTAATGTTAGACCAAATGTGAGTAATCAGTTATCAAACCAAAAATAAGCTGATCAACTTGTAATGTGCAGAGTACAAGAATATCACTTCCTGTTGTGTTTTGATATCTACTTCTTGCTGGTTGCATGACTTTAAAAGTTGCCTGTTCACTCAACAGATAAGATGAAAGATGCTGTCATTGCAAAGCTTGCCAATCAGGCAGCAGATTTCTATGGTGACGCCTTCAAGCAGTGTCAGTACAAAGACAACCTTCCCAAGGTATTTAAGGGACACACACAGTTACAAACCTAAACCTAAAAACTGCTCAGGTTTGAAAAAGACAAGCACATTTTGCCATGTTTTCACTGCGGTGAAGACGAAGAAGAGTTCTGTATGGTTCAACATCCATTGAGTGTTTGATTGTGTGGATTCTTTTGCTTGTTTTGGGGGAACAAGCCTAAGAGTCGTACTTGGGTTGCGGGACTGTCCAGCTTCTTTCTGTTCTCATTAGTCCATTTCCATTCTGTTTTTACACATTGGGTTGTTACTACTAAACGGCATTTTGATCTGTTTGCATTCTGATCACTGCCTCACCATCTAATCATGGACATCTGAAGTATCATCAGGATCAAGATATACAAACATGCACACACATGTTGCGTATCTAATATTTTAATGGAAAGGAAATCAAAGTGAAGTGAAAACAGGGGATATGTAACCTGTACCTGTTTCTAAGTTCAAAATTAGACTAGTATATAAGTTTTAACTCTGAAACAGTCAAACAAAAATAGAACATTATCACTGTGATGAAGTGAGTGTACATAACAAATAGATACTTGCTAGACAAAATCAAATAACTAATAGCAAAATTAATTACTAGCAGCAGCTCTAAAGCTTAGAAAAACAAAGACATTCCAACCTATCCCTAAAACAGTTACATTTCATGGTTCTCTGTTCAGTGACAGTACATTCTGTAAGTCTTTACTATCATATATTCCTCAACTTTAAATTGTGCAACCTGATTAAATTAGCTAATAGTTGGGAAAATTTGGCAAACAATTTAAGTGATGGATTTACAGATAGTCCTCATATTCTCATTATTTATATGAGTTGTAACCCTCAGTGACAACAGCTCGACACGCATCAGCTTGTAGTGTTTTAATTGTTTAGAATGAAGATTGTCATTACATGACAATGATCCCTGCCTGAAAGGAGCTTTCTGTTCTCCTTGAATGCCTGAATTCAATCATACACACATAATCTCAGTCACGCTAAAACATTCACACATACATTTGTGGCTTTGGGACTTTGAATGGAGGTGTAGCAGCTTTTTTTTGAAAGGTTAAACACTCATGGCCTGTTCTGTTTTCTCTCTCGTTGTCTTCCTTTCTTTCTGCATCCTTCGTGGTGGTGGTATGGGTACTGGTTGGGCGTGTGTGTGTGTGTGTGCACGCGCACGCATGTGCCTGTAAATGTATTGTTTGCGCACCTCTGACCGCTTGCGCCTGTTTGTGATTGGCTTTTATGATGTCATTTGTGACTTGACCTCGCTGGTGTGTCTGCCATTTTGTGGTTCGCCTTTCCATCGCGCGCGCGCGCGCGTGTGTGTGTATATACCTGTTTGTGTGCCTGTGTGTTGCTCTGTGGTTGCCTCTCCCTGGTCAGTATTTTTATTTTCAGGAAGTGCTGCCGGTGCTGGCCGCCAAGCACTGCATCATGCAAGCCAATGCTGAGCTGCACCAGAGCATGCTGTCCAAACAGAAGAAGCGCTTTGGGGAGGAAATCGCTCGTCTGCAGGTAATTTGATATTATATCAGTTTTGGATTTTACCCCACGTGATCAGATACACTCAGCTGTTTATCAGTTGCACATTTTACGTGAGTAATTATTAATCATTGTTTTGAGGAATTCTTATCCATTAGGCCCATAGATCCAAAAACAAACCTGCTGGACGTTCCCCTTGACAACTTATTCACAACGCTAATTTCATCCTCAATATTATCTCCCCTTTTTCTCACTTTAGCACGCAGCAGAACTAGTGAAGACAGTGGCATCTCGTTACGATGAGTACATAAGCGTTAAGGAACTAACTGACAAGATCAACCGTGCACTCACGGCTGCCAAGAAAGACAATGACTTCATTTATCATGACCGTGTGCCTGAAGTCAAGGACTTGGAGCATATTGGCAAAGCAGCCCTGGTCAAAGCCACTGCAATCACACCTCCACTCAGCCAGAAATTCTCAGGTAGGATACAGATTCCATGGTTCCCTATTGTGTGTGGTTTGACACACTTAGAAATCCAACCGTGTCAGAGTCCCTGTCCGGCTTTAAATCTGTTAACAACTTTAAAAGAATACTTAACATTTATGAAAATACATTTATTTACTCACTTGGTGACTCAGTGGGTAGAGCATTGGCTTGGGATGCAGAAGGACCCATAATCGAATCCCAACGCACCTCATGTGGCCCCGCCCATCCACCAACGGTTACCTTAGTGCCAAACACGAGCTCAGATATAATGGCATGGTTGCGGCAACAAGGGGCGACCCCTGAAACGCCGTATGGGTCAACCAGGGTTTCCTCTGTTTTGTTGTGTATTGTAAGGTTAATTAGATTAAGAAGTATACACATAGGTGTACTGATGATGTCATTAGTGAGATCATATGGCTTTGACGTTTGCCTTTAAAGTTTTTCTTTGTAGTTTATCTTTAAAGTGCGTTAACCAGTTGTCAAGGAAACAGTGCATAACTATGGTTTGTTACAAGAGAGGCAGTTCGGCTCAGCTATTGAAAAGAACAGACGTGAACCACAAAAGGACAGTAACTGGAGCAAAGGAACTGAATACAAGATAGTGGGGACCGGAATAAGGTAGAATTGAAAGGTTCGGTGTGTAGCTGTTGAGGCACACGGTTTCTTACCGTGTTCTGAAGGACTCACTTTGAGAAACTTGTTTGATGCAATTGATTTGTGAACATGTTTGTAAATCACTATTTGTAAACGTGTATTGTAGAATTAGTCTGTTATCGGCTAAGTTGAGAAACGTGGAATACAATAAATATTAAATGTTCCTCATACGACGGTCTCTGGAGTGGGTAATTGTTGGACCATCAGATACGAGTAAGATCACCTCTACAACCCTCTTTGATCTTTTTTTGAGAGAGTAACATGAGGCATCCTCATGGCAATGGTCAAAGAAAGTCCAGCACATAATCCACTTGAAAAGTGCAATGCATCATTATTAAACCTTTTTACAGATTAAACAAACTACATTTAAAATATTTAACGGGTCAGCTTTAGATTTTGCCAAGCCAGCAGCTTTCCTCTTTTTCCAGGCATAGTGACCTGAGGTGTCTAACTGCTGAATGTAGTTGTGTGTTTACGAGCAGTTCCTCCACAACCAAACCAATAGTTTATGTGATATTTTCTGTGATTCATCATGGTTTATGCTGTTAAATTAAAGCACACTTGTTTTTTGTTTTACCTGGATGTTGTCAAAACATGTCCATTCCCGACTTTTACAAACAAATTTCATTCAATTAGTTTGTGACATTCATTTATCTCGCTGATCTTTTTCATTTTGGTTTCATCCAAATTCACTTTTTAAAAGCATGTTCTCAATATTATTGGATAAAGATCGGTGATTTCAGACACCTTTTATTTTTTTTGACTTTTATTATTTTCCTTTTCAGATTTGTTTGAGAAGATGGTCCCAATTGCTGTTCAGCAGTCCATGAGCGTGTACAACCAGCGGAAGGCTGAGACTGTTAATAGACTGGTGGGAACAATGAGGGAAGCCACCAACCTCTGCAATGGGTATGTTGTCCTGTATCTATATGTCTCTACTTGTGTATGTCCATGACACTGTGCAGCAATAATAGTATAATTCGCTAAGCACATCCACAAATGCTTGTGTCTCCATGCAAGGATGGGCATATTAAAGATTTCTAACCATATACCATTACGATGTCAACAAAGAATTTAAGCTCAGAGAGTGCAATGCAAATAATTGCAATAAACCATCTTTTGAAATTGAAATAAAATAATTTTTAAATTTTCAGTATTGAAGTGGGAAGGTTTTAATGTGAGACTCACTTTTTAAAAATATTCTGGTGGCACAGGTCGATGTTTGCGATACCATAATAACTGACAGGTAACGTGCAACTGTTTGTCAGGGTGTTGGCGTCCCTAAACCTGCCAGCTGCTCTGGAGGATCTCTCAGGAGACTCAATCCCACAGTCAATTGTTGAGAAAGCCAGATCCATCGTCCAGCAGGGAGGACTACAGAGCATCGAGCAGCTAATCAGAGACCTGCCTGAGCTTCTGACCCGCAATAGAGAGATCCTGGATGAGGTCAGTGGTGGAGTCATTAAAACTGACAGAATTATACATGTTTCTACATTTTGTAGATGTCACACCCAGTGATCTAACCTCATCACACTGCTAATTGTAATCGTAAACTAAAAATAAAAAAGGGAGTTTTATAAGTGCAGATTTTTTGACAGCTTGTTTGTCATATGGCTTTGCTATCTTAACAAAGTAGCATATGAATTGAATGCTGTTCAGTGGCGTTCTGAATTTTGGATTTTTCTACCACTATAGAAGAACACATGAACACCAAAAACTCATAATCGTTCCCTAATGGCAGAAATCCCAGATAGGATCATCACTGAAATTTAATCCACTGATCTTTGGGCCAAGGACGGTCTGTCCACCAGCTTCAGCCAACCCATTTTTTTAGACATCTTGCTGACAATCAAATAAACAGAAGGGAGGAAATACATAAAACAAAAAAACACAATCTACTTCCAAGTTTGTTGGCAGAGTTGAAAAGTCCAAACTAAAATGTCCTAATTTCCCCCCAAGTATTTGGTTTGTTGTATGAAGAAAAGAGCAATAACTGAAAAATGAAATGGGGGGGGGGGGAAGTGTGTTATTGCTGCCCCCATGATTTTAGTATTAAAACACAAACTATGGCAATTTATGGCAATCTTTATTTTTTAAATCCACAAAAGTTTGTGTTGTAACATTTGAACTGAATATTTAACAAGTCAAATTATCTGTTTGGAACAAATACTAGCTGTTTTTCGTATGGTAGAATATGCTTATTTAATATAAAGTAATTGTAAATGGAATATATTTAGGTTTTCAACCCACGATGATCACAGAACAAGCAATTTTAGGCTTCAATTTTATTGACCGGTGCATTTCCACTGTTTTATTGACTGATTAAAATATTAATCCACAAGCCACACTACAAATATAAAGTATCAATAAAGATATAGTTCTCAGATCACCTCATCATGTCCATGTCGTTAAGCCATTTGTGTTTACAGTGTGCACTCAGTATGTTTATTTGTCCATCAGTCTCTGAAGATGTTGGACGATGAAGAGACAACAGACAACGAGCTGAGAGCAAAGTTCAACCAGCGCTGGAACAGAACTCCCTCTGGGGACCTGTACAAGCCACTTCGTGCAGGTAAACACAATGTTTGCTTTGTACTGTACTTTTTTGTTATTAGTAAGTTTTTGTTTTTTTTTTTATATACACAATCCTTTTCCATTGTCCCACCCCTCTTTTCCTCCCTCCCTTCCCCCCAGAGGGTGCAAACTTCCGCAATGTCTTGGACAAGGCAGTACAGGCTGACCAGGTGGTGAGAGACCGCTACAACACCCACTGTGACATGATTGCCCTGCTGTGTAAACCAGAGAATGAGCTCATTGCTGCCATCCCCTCCGCTAACCCAGCCAAGACACTGCAGGGCAGCGAGGTTAGTCACATGTCTTTGTTTTTGTGCCCAAATCTAACTTCTTTTTGTGCTGAAGTTAAGTGGCACCTAATCCTAAGATCCTTCTTGTACCACATTAACGTAGAAACTTGCTGTAACTTGCAACACCTGGTGGGCATTGTGTGTTTTGTGGCCCCGTCCCTCTTCCCCACAGTACCTCTATTTTTCATTTTGTTTGCTGACTTTGTATTGTGTGCCACTGGGGAACATAAAGAACTAAGCAAGCAGAACTGGGAAAAGTGAGAAAGAAGTGGATTTCTCTTGAGGAACACTGCATTAGTGCATGAACGCAGAATCGAGAGAGGTGTACTTGTACTTAAGTTCCCCAATGAAACAGGATTCATGCTAAAACAACAAAGTGGTTTTGAGAGTTGTAGTAGACACAGCGTTTATAACAGGGGTGCAAGGTAAGGGGTTAATGTACTGAAAGGAGTAACAAAGTTTTTTCTCCAGCACATTCAGGAAGTTTTCAGATCCCCTTCACATTTTTGTTACTGTATGTTTTGAACTGATACTACAGTTATTTAAATTCATTTGTTTTCTCTTTAATCTATACTCAGTAGCCCATAATGACGAAGTAAAGTAAATGTCCATAAATGTATTAAAAATAAACTGAAATGTAATGTGCACTTAAGTATTCAGACTCTTAACTCTACTTTGTTGCACCGTTAATACCAATTACAGCCTCAAGTCTTTTTGAGTATGAGGCGACATGTTCTGCCCACCTGGATTCAGGGATTTTCTCCAATTCTTCTTGCAAATCCTCTCAGGCTCTGTCAGGTTGGATGGTGGACCGTCGGTGCACAGCCATTTTCAGTCCTATTCAGAGATGTTCAATAGGGTTTAAGTCAGGGCTCTGGATAGGCTGTTGTCTCTAAGCCACTTCCTTGTTGTCCTGGCTGTGTCCTTAGGATTGTTGACATGTTGGAAGGTGAACTCTCAGCCCAGTCTGAGGTCCCCAGTGCTGTGGAAAAGGTTCTCATTGAGGATATCACTGTACTTGACTCCATTCATCTTCCCCTTAAACCTGGCCAGTCTTCCAGTCGTTGCTGCTGAAAAACACCCCCACAGCATGATGCTACCACCACCATACATCACTGTAGGGATGGTGATGACCAGTGCCTGGTTTCCTGCAGACATAACATTGAGAATTGATGCCATGTAATATTCCTTTCTCTGAGCTGTTGCTCTGATACAATATACATTATCAGCTGTGAGACCTATAGTAGCTTTCAATATGTACCTTTCAAAATCATGTCCAATCAATTTAATTTAGCACAGTTGGACTCCATTTAAGGCATAGAAACATCTCAGTAACAATCAAGTGAAATGGGATGCGCCTAATCTAAGTTTCAGGTGTAGTTGCAAAGGGTCTGAATACTTAGGCCAGTGTGATATTTCAGTTTTTCTTTCATTCATTTGCAAGCAATTTGGTTTTTGCTTTGTGAGGTGAAAAAAATATAAACAATAAATAATAACAGTTGTTGTATCAGGTATCAACATCACAAAACTGAAAAAAATGAAGGGGGGAATGAGAACTTTCTGAATGCACCGTATCTTTACACCAGGTAGTGAATGTGCTGCGCTCCCAGCTCGCCCAGCTGGACGAGGTTAAGAAGGAGAGGGAGACCCTGGAGGGAGAGGTCAAGGCTGTGACTTTTGACATGTCTACTGCCTTCCTGATGGCGCTTGCTCAGGACGGGGCCATCAACGAGGAGCAGCTGTCAGTCTCCCAGCTCGACCAGTTGTACGGCAGCTACAACCAGAGGGTACAGGCCTCCCTCCACACACAGGAAGAGCTGTTGGGACAAGTTCAGGTATATAAACTTACACGTATTGTTTTGTAGCTTAGCGTGAAATTTGACTGCCTTCTAAAAGTACAATAAATTGAAATCACTGAAGTTTTTACCTTTTGTCAAATAAAACACATGTAGATCACAAAATTCAAAAAGGAATGTGTGTGAAGAAATGATTTATATTTTACTTACCTTTTTAGAAGTTTCAGAGATTAATCTTCTCAATGTGTGATCTTTCTTTTCAACCTGTGATCTTCCTCCAGGTGTCCCACCAGGAGTTCAGCAGTCTGAAGCAGTCCAACACCGAGGCCAATCAGAGGGAGGAGGTCCTGAAGAAGCTGGCCTCAGCTCACGACAGCTACGTTGAGATCAGCAGCAACCTGCGCGAAGGCACCAAGGTACTCATTCAGCACAATACGCTGGCACACACGAGCCTTGGCGAGGATGAACTGTACTGCAGTAATGCATATCTTGTCAGAAAATTCAAACTTTAATTTGTTTTGTGGTGGTTTGCAAGCCAGGTGATTTATGTTTGTCCCCTTTTGTTGTTTCTCCCTGCTCAGTTCTACAACGACTTGACAGAAATCCTGCTTAAGTTCCAGAACAAATGCAGCGACATCGTTTTTGCTCGCAAGACAGAGCGGGATGAACTACTTAAGTGCGTACTTTTCTGGTGTTAAAGTCACATGTGCATCTTAGTTTGGTTAAGTTGAGTACACCTTAGCAGCTGAAGCAGATGAGCACTGTGACTTCCTATAAGCATGAATACGAAGGTTACACAAGCACTGGTTGTGATGTTTGAAATATTGTTTCAGGGACCTGCAGCAGAGCATTGCTCGAGAACCCAGTGCTCCATCCTTCAGTGTTCCTGCCTATCAGAGCAGCCCCGCTGCCCCCGCTGCTGGCCCAACACCTGCACCCAGGACCGTGTTTGTAAGCTGCCACTCACAAAGCTAAACGTTGAATACCACTGAACTTGATAACAGCCCAATGGCTGTATTTTTATCTGACTTTTTCTTCTCTCGTGCCAGGTGCAGCAGCCTCAACAACCCCAGCAGGAGCCTCAAGCAAAGCCCCAGCCCCCAGCCAGGCCTCCTCCCCCCAGTTTCATCCCTCAGGCAGCCTCTGCAGCTCCTAGCAATGCACCACCCACCGGCCCTCCCACCAGCCACCCACCACCTGTGGCCCCCCCCTCTCAGCCCCAGGGGCCACCTTACCCCACCTATCAAGGCTACCCAGGGTACGTTGTTCATCCCAACACCCATTTGAGCTGAATAACTGTTACAGTAGTCTGTTCCCTTTTTGGTCTTGATTTTGGTTGCCAAAATAATTGCATTTGTCAGGCTCATGGGTTCACAAATCTCTTGTGGGACCTGTTGTCTCTCATCTTTCTTTATTTACTAGAAAAGAGCAGATAAGCAGATAAGTTGCAGGAAATGACAGTGTCATTAACAGTTAGCTTTAACAGTTAGTATAAATTATATTAAGGACTGTGCTGTTTTTGTTTTGTTTTACAAGAACGACAGGCTATTTACTCCTCTTAAGAAAGTATCCAGATCAGCATGTTAGACCAGTTTTATTTGAATATTACAGTAAAATGTTTTTCTGCATAACCAATAAGTTTTATAAATTTAAGATGATTAAATTACACCACTCATACATTTATTTTCTCTGCTGTCTGGGCTATGCAGGTACTTCCAGATGCCTATGGGCTACAACCCCTATGCTTACGGACAGTACAACATGCCCTACATGCCCTACCAAGCGACTCCAGGACAGGGAGGATACCCAGCAGCCCCTCCTGCTGGACAGCCCTACCCTGGCTACCCTCAACAACCCCCTCAGCAACCCCCACAGCAGCAGCCCTACTACCCTCAGCAATAACTGCCCTCTCCATCTCCTCATTCCTCTTTTTACATGTTAGCACCAAATTAAAAAATATAATACTCCCAGCAATAACACTCCCATCTCATCCTTAGTTTTCTATCACTAACAGCAGCTGTAGAAACCTAGGACAAGGGCGACATTGGAGCTGCTTTGCACTTCTCCCCCAAAACTTTTTTTTTTTGGACTTTCTTTCATTGTTCATTCATTTAATCTTTTTTTCCCGCATCTCTCCCTCCCTATTTCAACCCTATCTCAACTCCAGATTCTGACAGCACTTTCCTAAACTTTCAACTTCCACTAATGCACTAAACCCCCTCTTGTCTTTAAGGTTATTTTTATGTACTAATTTTCCAATGATTTTGTCAGTTGTTTAATTTAAACCCTAAATTGTTTTCATTAATACTGGAGTCATTGTCTGGGCTGGACTGCTGTAACACTCATGGGGGCAAACCGAATCTCCGTTTGGGAGTATATATTTGGGTGGAGTCTGGATGGGTGGTCATTTCTAGGTATGCCACTGATGGAAGGGCTCAGCCACAGCCTCACTCTCCCCACCCACTCAATCAACCCCCAATGCTTCAATAGCAACTATATTCCTATTTTTGTAATGAATACTGATGCCTGCCTCATTTATAAACCTATAAAAATGAATGGCCTGTAGGTTTTCTAATATAGAAGATGACTGTTGAGAGTTCTGCACTCTTTTTTTCTTTTTGCTCCTACCCAGGGAATGTGGGTATATTTCTCTGTCACAATCAAAGGCTGTACATGTGGGAGAAATGGTTCTATTATATAAATATATGTATAAATAAGACTATGTGGTTAACCAAGACACTCTGTGCTGCACTCTCATGCTCTTGATGTTTATTTTTATTCTTCAGCTCTAATGTGATTAAAAACAACTGCCAGCCAGATTTTGTCTGTCTTTTAAATGCTGGATGGTAATGCATGTGTTTATGTATGTGTTCTTGGTTTTTTGTCAAATTGTGGAGGTTTGTAAAGCAGCCAGAAGAGGGCAGTCCTGTAGCTCATGGGGGAGGGGGGAGAGGCAGCCAAGCAGCAGCTTCACCTGCTATTGTTGCTCCTTACAACCAATCGGCAAGTAAGTTGTCCTATCCAACTAATCGGACACCTTTTGACCTCATGAACATTGGGGGCAGATTCCATTTAGATAACATGCAAATTACGTTTCAGCAAGGTCATGATCTCATCCAATCATATTTCCCCGCAGGTGATTTCTCCACAGACAGATTTCATCCCTAGATATTTATTCAGTGTCAGGAGACGCTAATGATTAGACATCTCGTCCCTGTGTGTGTGTGTTTCTGTGTGTCTGTGTGTGTGGCAGGGAGGCAGATGGCAGCACAGTATGATGTCTGGAAGGATGCATGGAGATGTTGGCAGAGAGCTGCTGGTCCCCTGCCTGCATCCATCACTTCACCTCTCCATTTTCCCCTCTCTTCCCTTCATATAATCTGTCTTCTCTAGTTCCTATCAGATAAACTCTTTAAAAAACTCCATATTTCCCTTCATTTCCCCTCAGCGCTCTTCCATCCTTTTGTTTTGTTCCTCTCTCTTTATTATATTTTCCTTTGCTGCTAAGCGTTTTTTTTTTCTTTCTGCGCACCACCTGTCTTTTTATATCCTCAGCTGCTCTCTCCTTCATTTTTTTTCTCTCTCCCCTGGCTCATCTGTTTTTGCTTACCATTTGTCTGTCCAAGCTGCAAATCATTGGCAGTGAGTTGTCTTCACTGGTCAGTATCTCTTGTCTCATAAACGTCTCATAACATCACGTCAGTCGTGTGGTGTTGGGTTTTTTTTGTTGTTTTTTGAGACTGACGCTTACCAGGATGATAAACACTTTTAATCAGATCTTACAGCTCACATCTCGAAGTGACACAACACATACACATGGCCATGTTCCCCTCTATCCATCTATACAGCATGCCGTTGCTGCCAAAGCCAATTGTAGCTCTAGATGTGTTTATCAAAGGTGTCTGTGTGTCTCAGGCGTTTAATTTTAACAAGACGTTCTCCACTGGAGGAGTGTCATATTTTAATTGGTCTGAAACAGAATAAAGGCAGTGCACAGAGCACTGCGGTGACAGGTATTAATTACCTTCTGCCTAATGGCTCCCAAACTCAGCACTCAGCCATATTGGTGCTCACACTATTCTTACTCCCCCACTCCTTTCTCTCACCGCTTTCCTCTGCTCCTCACCATGTGTTTGTCCGCAGTGAATTAACGTTTTTTTTTTTTTCCTTTATTGGCTGTGATGTTAAGAATTACACAGAATTTCATGATTAAGGTGACATGTTCTCCAGTACTGACATTCTAAACCAGGTATACTTGCATTTGTGTCCATTTAAGAATTCTGAGTAGTTCAGCTTAAAGTAAACAAAACAGATGTTGCAATTGAGTGTGTGAAAAGTAGAGAGTAAGCGAAGGAGAATTGAAAGCAATGATTAATCAGTTCAAGTAGCTGAAATGGTTTGCTAAAAGTCACTTAAACGTTATTATTTGCTAAGAGTAATGGGGAAAAGACTGTAGGTAGCAACATGTAAATAATAGACTACATAGTTTATTCAAGTCTAAACTGGCATAGTTGGGAAATTGTAAAGAATTGAAAGTAATTGAATGGGTGAAGGGTTGGGGTAAGACAAGTATTGGATTAATGTATAAAATTGTTTGCTAAAGGTTATAAATAACACTTAATGTTAGATAAAAGAGCGTATGTATTATGTAATCAATACATGGTTTTAACTTAAAAAAATACACTAGTATAGCAGAGATAGCTAAAAGTAATTGGCAGATGTGGTGGGTAACTAAGTGCATTTGATCAGGTACTATTCTTAACTACTGTTTTGAGATACTTGTAGTGGAGTATTTCCATTTTAGGCTTTTTAGTGTATTTTAGAGGACAACTTACTTTTATTCCTATACATTTATTTTACAGCTTTAATTACTACAGGAAGAGTCTTAATACAGCATTGGTTTATTAATTATAGAGCTGTCAGTACATAAATTGATTAAAATCAGCTCAAATTTCGCCAGTGATGCCATTTTTGTTCCACACAAAATTGTTAACTTTCAGCCATTATTTTTTTAAAATAATAGTTATTTACTTCGCCATATTTTTTACTTGAGTAAACTTGGATGAGACCTCAGCAGTTTTGTTATCAAGTGGCACCAAATTGAAATACAGTATTTCCTACTTGCTTCTGTACTTTAAGTACATTTTAAAGCATGCACTTTTGTACTTCAAATTGAGCATATTGAAGCAGCACCTCTGTGTATGTAGTTTTTAGGCAAATACTTGCACTGGTATGACTTATTAAGATATGTCTACATTACACATTAAAGGACAGGAAATGATAGAACTGTAATATACTGACATACTGGGTTTCACTGGGCTGTACTTGAGGAAAAGAAAGTTTGTGATTACCTGTGTTTGGTGCTGCAAAGTATGAAGATTCTCTAGCTGGGATTCTGTTTTTTGTCTTCCTTTCATATAAATTGCAGTGTGAAGAAGAAGTGTGGGAATCTTTAAAAAGAAAGTATGACATAGTGGTGAAATCTCATTGGTGGTGTTAATTTGATCAGTCTATCAGCTTACAAGTTGCCAGTATCAGTGCATGTGCGTTGGCTGATAATTTTGCCTCGACGAAACAGCTCTCTGGCCCTGGTATATGCATTTTTTTTTTTCGTAGAAGCAAGCTGCCTGAAATAGCTCTGATTGACAGGTATAGAGACACAGTTACTATAACAACTACCTCATGGCTCTCATGAGCACTTCCAACTCCCTCTCTCTTCCTCTCTGCCCCCCTCACCTCTTCCCTTTTATTTTCTTCTACCAGCTCTCGTTTTTTTACCCCCCATCTCCTTCTCACCCCTCACTATGGGCATGTGTGGGTGTAGAGGGAAGAGATTACGAAAAAGAACTCGACTGCAATATTCCTTCACACGGAGATGTTTGTGTTGCAAGATAGAGAGTCCTGGCACTAGCTATTGGATCTAACCTGTGTGGGTGAGGGTAGCCAAGAGTGGGAAGATGAAACATGCTTATACAACACGGGCAAATAAGCCTTTTATATTCTTTTCGTGTTTCCTTTTTGGTGCTTGTTCCTCTGTCAGGTTGAGCTGCTCCACTTGTATAATCAAGCCAGTCCACTGTGCAGCGTTCCTCTGTGCCTGCATGTGTGGGTGTCTTTGCATGTGTGCACGCACTTGTGTCAGCAAGCGGCCCAGTGAAGCCACTCGATACGAGTGAATTTGAAGCACAATACAATCTAGTGGGACTGACACCCGAGAGCACAGAACAGGAGAGCGTGTGTGTGTGTTGCTGGGAAGAAGACGGACGTCACTGCTGCCACCTGCTTTGGTGGAACAGAGGCCAGACACATACACACACTTGCATATGCAGACAGCCAAGCAGAGGTCAAAGCAATCTTTTAACATAGCATTAATGATATGATTTACTTAACCTTCCGATGCTCGCGCTTTCTCTGTCCCTCCGTCCCCTCCTGTCAGAGCCCCCCTCACCCATTTCCTTCCCCCTGTCCCTGCCTCTCCTTTCATCTCCCCGTCTCTGAGTCATCACACAGGGTGAGAGGTCTGAGGAAAACAAGCTGCCAGAGTTGGACATGCCATAACAATGCAGCACCTGTCAGGGTGTGTGTGTGTGTTTGTGTGTACCTGTGTGAGTACATGTGCATGCAACTGTCTTGGAGCATCTGTCATCAGCAGAAAGCAGAGAACATTTCCATGTCTTACTGTAAATACACAGGCCCTCCATATCTGTGTGTGCTCTCATCACTGTGGCTTTCTCCAGAAGTTACCCTGTCGCTGTATTGATTGGTTGTCACACTTTGTGGCAGGAAATGAGATGGCAGGTCTCACCACCTGTGTGACCCCAGTTGCAGAGAGCTACTCTAATGATCTGAACTCAGCTGCCTGGGTCTCATGCTACTACCGGCTCCTCATTTGTCTCAGACCTGATCAATAGCACACCCATCAGCCTCTCTCACAGCATAGAAGACAGATACTTCTTCTCTGTGTGTGTGTGTGTGTGTGTATGTGTGTTTCAGATCAAATAATGAGAGCACCTGTAGAGGTCTCTACTCCCTTCTGTTTGTTGCAGAAGTTGACCATAAAAAAAAACAATTGACCTGTGCATCAAGATTCTGTCTCTAAGTGCTTTGGTATTGATCTTTTTGATGCTACAAATTGACCAGTGAAACTCTAATCTGTATTTTTGATGTAAATTTGTGCTGATGCCATCAGTTTGGTGCTTATTTCAGGGCCTTTCTGCACCATTCACACAGCGAACAGCAATAATTCAGAATTAATTAGGCTATGATACTCGGGGGAAGGCACAGCCCATAATAAGACATTTAAAACAGGATGGGATCTTGTAACCAAGTGCAGGGTATCCATAGAGACCGTTGCTATGGCGGAGAGAAATCTCACCTCATTAGAAACAAATATAAATAGCCTTTCGACTCAGCTTATGGTCATGATGCCCGGGGCTGAGAGGACAGGCTCAAAGGCTTCCAGGTCAATGATGTGGAGAACAAGGGAGCGATAAATGGAGGAAATTATTAAGAGAATTAGAAGAAATGAATGAAGGAAGGGGGGAGGTAAAGGTTTGAATTGAGGGAGGGAAAAGATGGAGTTCCTGAGAGGACAGGAAAAGGATGTAGGTGTGACAAAGAAAGCATGAAAGATGATGGATGGAGAACAAAATGAAGCCAGAAAGAAAGTTTGTCAGTGCTGTCAAAATGAAGAATCTCTCCAATGTCAACCTGTTTGTTTTCATAATTCAACTCAAACTGTATAGGAGCCTCCTGACCCCAGGGCCCAAAAAAAACCCATTTAGTACCAGTGCAGTTGTTCAGTAATAAATTGTGAAATTACTTCAGTAAATCTGAATTGACATACATGTGTTTTTCACAGTCAAATGACATTCAGCAGAACCAGAAGATAAAACCCTGTAACATGGAAGGCGCGACTAAAATAGAAAAAATGAGAGTGTGACTGACTTGTGATAATAAATGTTTTTTTATTGTTGTTGTTTTTTCCCTTCATCTCCAAAAACCAACTTTTGCAAAACCGGCATTTTATTTTCCCTGCAATATACATAATGAGTGAGGAGGAGAGGAGAGGAAGTCGGGAGTTGTGGGAGGAAAGATGGGAGTGGGAGAGATGTTGACAGCCAAGTGCAGAGGAGACAGATGGGAGCAAAGAGAAAACTTGAGACACCCAGCACTGATTGCATCAACAGGTCTGAGTGCCTCCAGGTATGCTGCAGTGCACCACAGTATTACTACAATATTGACTCATCCCACTGTTGACCGTCCAGAGGTCCTGTGTGGTCTTGATCTGTCTCACTTGCTTCCTGTGTTTAACTTTCTCTTTCTTTGTGGCATGTTTTGTCTCTGTTTCTTCATGTGGTGAGTGTGTGTATTTGTCATTTAGTCATCCAATCTCAGTGAATGTCCTGTTAGCCCTGTGTGTCCCACTTACTGTACAAACTAGCTAACATGATTCCTGAAAAATAAGAAAGGTTTTCATTTTTAATTACTGGATGACACTGGACTTTTTTCCTTTTTAGCTCTATTTAATACCTGAAATGCAGCGCTTTAAATATATAAGTCTTATAGCAAAATCATTGTGAATGCTCTCACATCTGTGGCTGTGTAGCCTTGCAAATTTCAGGCAAACTGATGGGTCAATTAAGGCAGAAAAAGAAGAGAAACTCCCTCCTCTCGATGCAAATAAACCTTAAAAGCATGTCGCGGCTTTCTGTTCTTCAAAGCTAAATGGTTTTCTCTGCCTTTGTTGTGAACAGTGTGTTTTCAACTTGGGAACAAAGGTGTCTGCGACTGAAAGATGAAAACTGCGACAACTGATGAAGATGGTATATGGAGTTCAGACGTACGTTTGTGTGGGCTGTCTAATTGAGGAGATTGTTTGATTCCTCTCCCTCTGCATTTCTCTCACTGAAGACCTGTCAAACTCGCAATCAGTGAAAACAGCATGCATAGGAGGACTGGAGGAACAGGAGGGAAGAGAGTGGAGATGGAAAGACAGCATTTAGGAAGAAAAGGAGGGAGTTTACGCCCACTGCTTAAAGAGATGAGAAGACAGGCAGAGGAGGGGAGAATGTGTGGAGGAAGCAGCATGTGAGTACCAGAGCTCATCAGCCTGTTAAACATCCGTTATAGACCACAAACCCACACAGCTACGGCAGTGCTGATGTCTGTCACTGAACAGGTGCATTTCCTTCACCTTCACACACATCGCTTATATACACTGACACAGTATATATATATGTGTATATATATATATATATATATATATATATATATATATATATATATATATATATATATATATATATATATATATATATATATATGTATGTATAAATATATAAGTGTGTGTGTGTGTGTGTGTGTGTAGGTGGCCACACGTACATCTAGTATGAGATTTGTCCAAAGTGCACACACTTCTCTTGGATGTTCTCCACACATGAAGGTGATCCACAATGGAGACACTCTCATTGATCAGAAAATAAAACCAGTCAGGTGGATTCTTCATAGTGACGCTTCCTTCGGCCCACACCTGAGCTCCTAACTGTTTTACCTCCTCACTGGCACAAAGTGTGTGCTCTCAGCCCAACCCACATTTGAGTCTATATCATTCAGTACTTTGCTGATAGTTTTGTAATTCTGACTGCTGACACGCTGCATCTAAATTCATCATCTACTTTCCCTACGGGGTTACATCACAGCTTCATCCACTTTAGTTATTTTCTGTTTAGTGTGTGTGTTTGAGAGAGAGTGAGAGGGGGAGGGGCTGCTTACCTCATGTGCTCCCAGGTATAGGTACAGTTTAATCACAGGACATTGCATAAAAATTTTCTAACAAGTGCCCCCTCAAGTGAGGTTGATGTTCTTTGTTTCTGTTGTGGGTGTGATATAAAACAGTGAGTGATAGCTTTAATTAAACCTAGTCAATCATGGTGAAATCAGTAGATAGTGCCTCTGAAACCTACTCAATGCGTGCATCCCATTCACCAGCCCGACAGTGGGGTCAGTGCTGTTACTTTATCCCTCTCTGCACTCTGCACTAACTTCATTAACACTTTCACACAATAGCTCAAAATACATTTACAAGCAAATTCTTCCTTTGTGATGCAACACTGCAGTGACTGCCTGCATCCTACCAATCAGGATAGTGATATCCATGTTACTAATGTAAACCCTGTTGTGATGCAGAGCTCTGACTCTGGGTAGATGATATAGTATTTTAAAGGTGTAATCTGTTAAGAGCATCCTCCAACACCCTTTTATTGTATAAAATTAGTTCCTGTAGGAATAATACGGCCTTTAACAATACAAATGCTTGCATGCAAAGTTACAGTAGCTTTGTAGTACAAGAACAAAACAATTCAAACTAACATGCAACCAGGCAGTGCAAAGAGTAAAGAGAAAGTTTCACGTTACAGTACATAAAGATACGGGTTAAATATTATGATTATATATGGTAGTCCTATTCAGAAGGGATGTAACAGTGTTTTATACAAAATGAAGTCAGATGTCAGAAGTGTATCAATAATATGGACAGGAACCAGTAAAGACTATATTCAGTAGAAAAGGTCCTGGTTAAGTTATTCTCAATAGTTATAGTGTATATTTGTGCAACATGTGCAGCTGAATATCATCAGAGTTAAGTACGCAGTAAAATTTAAAAAAGAAGTTAAAGTACAGAAGGCTTCACTTGTAGCACAAATATTAAAAATGGCTCTATGTTTAACTTCAAATTTACAACTCAAGTGTGTTTGTTAGTGTTAGACTTTCCAAACCCCATCTCTACTTGTAAATTAACATGGACAGTCTGCAGGGTTTGTTTTGGGAAGCTTCGAATCAGCAGGTTTACCTCATTTAAGCTCATTCAAGCATTATTCTTGTCTGGGCCGTAGTTCACATGAAAACAAAATTATAAAAATTCTGTATTTTTAATTAGAATTAATGTAGCCCAGAAGAAAGGCTGCGTTGCTGTGTCTCGCCAAGGTTAAGAAGGAAAGGAGGAGGTCTATTTGTCTGTTTCTTGTCTGTGGCTGTCTAGTCACCCGGGCCCCATGCTCCATCATCGTTTAAATATTCATAGCCCACCCTCTGAATATTCATGAAGGCCCTATTAATATTTATGAGCTTCACTTGTTGAGGTGTCACTCGATCTCTTGTACACATACACACACAGACATTTACACACACTGATGATCAAAGGGGATAGCTATGTCTACATGGGCAGATTCACAAGCTGTGGTGTAAGTTAAACTGGAGCTATGATGTATGATGTACGTCCAAATACAAAGTCTGGCCTTTTACCTAATTAAACAACATTAAAAGAATATAAAGTCTTCAACCCGTAGTAAGACAAAATAATGTATTTACTCGTCTAAAAATAAAGGAATGGTGTGATATTTGCGGAAATGTGTATTTTCCAAGAGTCAGATAAAAAGATTAATACCACTCTCTGTGTATGTCTGTACTGTAAATATAAACTACAGCCAGTAGCCCTGTAGCTTAGCTTAACATGTAGACTGGAAACAGATGAAAACTGCTAGCCTGGCTTGGTCTGATCAAAAACCACCCACTTACAAGAACCGTTAAAGCTCACAGAGTACATGTAATTGGAACAAAAATTAAATAGAAAGTAACTGTTTTTGGCTAAGAAATAGTCCACGACATAACGTCTTGTAAAATGGCAGATTGTTGCTTTGATTTTTTTAGTTTTCAACAGGTTAAATGTGTCAATTGGTGGCTAGTTTTTCCTCATTGGTTCAAGTCTACATGCTAATCTAACTGACTGGCTTCATATTGACTATAAGTGGTATCAACCTTCTCACATCTAAGCAGGACAGCGATGAGCATATATTCCCAAATGTCATATATTCCTATATTTAGCACCTCATGGTTATAGTTATGGCCTCACTATTAACACATACATATTTTAAATTTGTAGAGCAATGTGAGGCTTTGCAGGTAATGAATTTGTGCACACAACAAATCCTACAGGAGGATATAATTTACAGTAGCTGTCTACTGGATAGAGAGATGGTGAGTTTACCATCCACTACCTCCCTTAATCCAGGGTCACTCTGATCCCAGTTCCTGTAAAGATCTTTTACCAAATGTCCCTGGGCCTCGGTGAGGCTCTAGAACTGATGTAACAGTATGACACACAAATACACAGTCAGCTGTGCACTTTCTAATAAGGCGTGTTTATATAACAAGCCACAACAGTGACGGTATTTCTGTGCCCGCGCAATGTGAATGGAGCGCCACTAAGTCTCTGTCCTCTGTGCACACATGCCAACCATACTGCCAGAACCAGCAGACAGCAGGTGTCCGTTCCAGGACCAATTTTAAATTATATGCTCGCCACAAATTGCCCCTCATTTGATTTCACAGCATATGAGTTGAAAATTAGGTAGAATTGTTCCCTGTCAGTCAGTGAAGTGTCATTAAAACATGACAAAGCCGTGCAGAAGTGGGATGGGTGTAGGGGAGCAGTGATGCAAACACATAACAATGTCTGCTGTTTTTTTGATTGACGCACATCCTGAACACTGTGCTCAGTCACCTCTGTAGTTTGTGGTTACAACATTAAATGTCTAAGGTTCTTTTGCTCCTTTATGTTATACACTCACTGGCTCCTTTATTAGGTACACCTGTACAATCTATTGCAAAGCAATAGAGCAGCTCTGCCATGAATTCTACTTGTTTATCAGTGTTGTAGTTTCTCTGTTGAAACTGTCAGAAAGGTGATGATTCTGTATATTATTGAGTTTGAAGTGGGTAGTGGAGTTGAACATTTTCAACTTAAAAACTGAGAAATTGTAAGTAGGCTGCCAGATCTTATCAGTTCTATAAGACTGTCCAGGAACCTCCTGCTTTCAAAATGTACAGTGGTGATTAATTCACTGGGAAATAATACAACCAAGGCAACTTCCTTTTTCTTTGCAGTGCTTTAAAAGAACATTCTTAAGAGCAATGAGCTGATAAAGAATAATTTGTTGTTTTCTCCTTTACAGTGTTGAAATCAGCTCTGAGATTCTCAAAACTATTAGAACAGAATCTGGTTCAATATACTTCAGACTGTTTTAAAAGTTCAGACCAGTAATTTTCTATCTTGGGACAAAGGGTGAAGCTGTGAAGTAGATTTGACTCCTCCAGGCTACATTTATCACGTATCGGAGAGATCTCAGCCTATATCTTTGTAATTTTGTCTTTTAATAATGGAGTATGTGAATGACTTTGAACTGAGTGAGACTAGAATTAATGAAACAAGAATGAATCTCCTAAAGACTTGATTTTCCTATCTCCTCATAGAGCTGTTCATTTTTGGTTGCACTTGCTTTTTATAGTAGGAGTTGTTAAACGTCACTGAAATAAGGCACAGACTCAACAGGGCCTAGTTTATAAGGCTTGACATGTTAAACACAAGGTGAAGCCCTTTTAAAATTAGCTATGTGGGTGTACACGTAGTTTCTGATGTGCAGTAAGACATAATTCGTAGGAAGGCTACCTTTGACTTGCTACTGAGCAGAAGTTATATGCAGATAAATTTTACTGGTTGATATTTGATAGTTGATATAACAAAGTCATGTTAGATTTTCAGGTATTAGGATTAAGAATTACAATACCTCAGCCCAGACTGAACATGAGATTCTTTCATAGCTGTGCATGGAAACACTAATAGCATGGATTAGTTTTTTAAATGATGTAAATTATTTATTCCTTTATGTCCTTAATTCGACAAAGTAAAGGTCTAATGCTCCGCTCGATTAAAGCATACAGATGGGATGGATTGATTTGGCGCAATTAAACAATCCACATATTATAAGAAACCTAGGTAAACCACTGATCCTGTACCTGGAAAATAATCTAGGCTAAATCGAGGAAAGACTATATACAAGGCATAGTGGAGAACAGCCTTTTGGACCCAGAAGCTCCAGTCTTGCTGTTTCTCAACTAGCTTGTGCCAATTACATAGAAAATATGTTTGGGAATATGCTCCACTAAAGTACAGTACCTCCTTACTCAATAATAGGAGCACTTAGGGACTTTACCTAAACTCTTAGAAATTACCATTTCGGTCCCTTTTCAGCTTATATGTTTTTTATTAGTCAATGTATGTGTTTGATCACAATATCACAGTGTAAATCTGGGACCAGGTAGTAATACACCAATAAAACCATACACATTACAAGTGAAAGAACTGGACGTCATCAGGGGCCAAACAGCTGATTTTTTTACCTCGGCCCTCAGCAGGTTAATCTTGCCATGCCTCCCCACTTCAATATATCTGTAAAGGATGTAACCAAGACTGTAGCCATTACTGCACTTGAACATATGACCTCAGTATTTCTAAAAAAGACGTGGCTGTGATACTGATATAAGGCTAACATTCAACAAGATGTCATCAATGTAAGAAGATACTGTATCACTTGTGTCTGCTGTGGTGTCACCATAGAAAAATAAGACTGATGGCTCTTTGTTAAGTGGAAATACATATGTTGATAAAGCTCATATCCCTTTCTCCTCTCCAAGCTGTAATTTATGTGCGAAACCGATGCTGTTTTTTAATACTCAAATGTTATACGTGCTGAATGTTTTAAAGGCAGATTCAGATATTGTTAGACCCAATATCTTACAATTTGGCCAAAACTCCACCCAAATTATAACATTTTTTGATTTGAAAAGTAATAACAAAAGGTTCTAAAGTTTTCTTTTTGAGGAAATCTGGACACTTAATGTCAATTGTGGGAGCAACCAACCCAGAACAAACAAACAAAAAGACAACAACTGTATTGCTAGTTATCACTAGAGATGAAATAAATACAAAATACAGTATATCTATTCAAAGAACCACAGAAACCTGAGACAGAGAACACCACTAAAGTGACCACAAAGAATCTAACACAAGGGTCTACAAATTGACCACAAAGGGATGCCAAAAGACCCCAATGATGCAAAATGATCGCAAAATTATGAGAAATAACAACACTAGCAACACCATCACAAAATAACCAAAATCACTACAAAATGACCAAAACATAGACAAACAAAGGAACCATAAAGGGAGACAAAATGACACCAAAAAGATGCCAAATTATATCAAAGCAACCCAAAACAACCACAAAGGCTCAAAATATTGTACCTCCAAGTGAAACCCTCTGAGCACCGAGAGACAAAAAAACAACACCCGTCACAAAACCGTGAGATGCAGATGACAAGAACGTCATTCACAAAGTGATGCAAAATGACAACAAACCAGTGCAACACCACCACAAAATAGCCAAAATCACAAAAACACAACGAAGGGCTGCAAAGTAATCACAAGGACACATGCGTTCCACAAAGAGAAAAGGAAACCAAATGACAACAAAGAGACAGCACAGGGCTGCAAAATGACCAGATAGGGGCACAAAACAACCACAAAGGGATACAAAACAACGGCAAAGGGACACAATATGACTACAAAGGGATGCCAAATGACCACAATAAGGCAAAACTGCCACAAAGGAGCAATGCTATGAACCACTTTCAACCATGGCTCTGTTGTTTTTTTGTTTTTTTGTGTGTGTCCCTGTTGTCTTGTCCGTCAGTGTACTGGCAGTGGGCCACACACACATTTGGACTTAATGTGAGTAAAGTGTACATTTCACTGCTGCACAAGATAAGTTTTGCTTTTGCTCGGATGTTGAAGCTGCAGTAACTGCAGTAGTGAAGGCAACCGAGCTAGAAGGAGATGAAGGACGAAGAGAGACGCACAGTAAGAGCGAGAGACAGGGACAGAGATAGAGGTGAGTGGGCTGCTGGAGGCCTGGCTCTCGTGCATTCCTCGCGTGTGTGTGGGCGCGTGGCTCAGGGTTCAGAGCTGTCGCTCCCCCCTCCCTCTTCTCCTCCTGCCTCTTCTCCTCCCCCTGCTCCTCCTGCTCTGACAGAGACAGGCAAAAGGCGGAGGAGGAGCAACGGACCTCACAATCAACAGACACTGACTGTTCAGCAGTCCCTCGGTCGGTAGGCTACGTCTGCAGAAGCCCACGGAGGGAGGACGACACCAGGTTACGGTAAGATAATGGACGCTGACCGCATTGACAGCTGGACGTCGGTTAACGGTTACGCCGCCGGTTGACATCGAATCTTCGGGCTTTTTTTTTTTAATGGTATTTGTCTGCGCCGTTATCTCTTGCTAGTACTTTTACGATATTAATCACACCACACAACGAGTTACTTTGATAAAGGAACAAACTAGATTAAGAAATATTGTGCGATTTAGCCGAAACCACATCGTAAAAAACAGCTACATGAGAGGATCTGACTAGCTAACTGCACCCGGAGCGCAGCTACCAGTCACATTTCCCCGGGTCAGGAACGCTTGAACAACACCGCTGAATGAATGATAACTAACACACAGGAGCCAGTAGAAACACTGTAGTTTATGAGTATATACTTTTTACTTTAGCAGATTCATTGATACTTAGACATGGGGGTGGGCCGCGTTCTTAATTTTAGGTCTTTCAGAGTTGCTGCTGCTGCTTTTCTCCATGTATTTCTGATTGTGTGTGTGTGTGCTTTGACTGAAGACTGTAAATTTGAATGCGATTAAAGTTGTCTGATTGTCAGTGCTTCTATCATATAAATGTCCCTTTCTTAGCCGTTTTTCAATTAAGTCCATGGTAGTTACTCCGTGTATCCTTAGTCCACATCCAGCTGACACCCCCCCCCCCCCCCGTTGTTTCGGGACACGGTAAAGTCCCGGAACAGAAGATCCATTCCAAGGCCGCGGGTAAAAATAGCCTCGTGTGTCAGCTTAGTATGGGCCACTGTAATGCGACACACATGCTCTCAGACGCGGCTCTCATCGGCTCTCTGCTATCCAAGACCGAGAAAGTCCAATCCCTGAAGGAGATCGCCTGATCGAGCACCGTTATGGGTCCGCCTCTTTATGTGGGTCAACAGGATGCCACAAAGTCGTGCACGAAGATGACACCTGTTATTTTTTTTTTTTAAGACTCTTACCACATTTTCTGTGTTGAGATGTCACCAGTTTTTGAGTGCAGTAAAGAGTAAGGGAGAGTAGTTTTGTGTGGAAAAGCCCTTTAACACTACGACTTTGCTCTGTGTTGTCTCATATATGTAGGTTTTTTCCTTTCACCACAACTCTGACTTCAGCTGCAGAGTAGCACAGATGTCGCACCCACAAGTCACTTGTAATAAAGCTGCTGTGGCTGCCCAGGTGCTGATGACTCAAAGGACAGCGTAACCCAAATTTCACATGTGCAGCCTACTTTTGATTTTGTGTCTTAAAGTGGAGGATGAAGTAATTCATCTTAGGTTTTGTTTGACATGAATATGCAGCAGCAATGAGATGGAATAAATCTACTCAGGAAAAAAGAGTGCAGCTGATAATTTGCAGACACACACGAAGAAATAACAAATGTAAAAAACAAAAAACAAAAAACTGTGTAATGTAAAAGGGAAAAACAAAAGCAACCCAGTTAGAGGCTCAGGGCAAAGCCTGTGCACATTATGGATAAACAAAGCACCAAAGCCTTAGTTTCCCACAAATTTCTCAATTATTATTTTAAACCTGAGAGACTTGCTCTCTAAGGTTTGGTCTCTCGCTGAATCATTTCCTAATGAGCTTCGAGCTGAGGGAGAGAAAACACAAAATCCTTTTTTTAAATTCAACTGAAACCTTTGAGACAAAACGCATACAGCCACTTCTGTCGCCGTAGGCAATGATGTTTTCTAGTTTCTATGGGTTTTCTTAAGATGGAAGGGAGCCACTGAGAAAGAAAGCAGAGCAGAATGTCCTCAGAGATGGCAAACGGTACAGAAAAATCTCATCTTGTGAGGAGTGGAGGATGATATGCCTAAGCACAGACCTCAGTGTTAATGATACAACAACTGCTGGTAATTATAGTAGTGCTATTCAAGATTTTTTGAGAGCTAATAATTACAAACAGGATTGTACTCGGCTTAAGGACTTAATATATAACATGCTTTAGCTGACAATGGTCATCTACAGTGGCTTTTGGACGTTTTCCCATGGGCCTGCCTGTGTGTCAGTGTAGATGAGCCAGGCAGCTTTTGGCTGAGGAAGAAAGGCGTCCTGGTGAGTAAGTGGCTCCGAGGCTGGTGGCTTCGGGGAGAACAGCAGATGGATGATGATGTAGCGGGTACTGGCGCTCCCTGCCTCCCGTTGCCATCCGTCACGCGCTAATGATCGTGTCACACCTTCTCCCCGGGCGGTCAGCTGCTTCTGCAGCGCTCGGCACAAAAACTGGTAGCTCTACTCAAATCCCCTCTTCACGGCTGCCGGATGAAAAGCCCAGAGACAGTCTGAGCTGCAAGCCTCTCCATCACTAATTCCTCACTTCTCACTTTCTCCATCGCTTTCCTTCACCCCTCTTCACCTTTAAAGTCCCTGTAGACTGTATCCTCATTTCTCTTCATCCCCTGGTTCCCCTGCTTCCCTTGCCTCCCATTCATCTTGTTTACTCTATAGTGCATCTTCTCCCTTGCATTCTTCTCCCACTTGGTCTTCTTATGCTGTGTTCCTATTATTCTCTTATTGTCTCTACATTCGTAGTACTAATACAGCCTTTCTCTTGTTTTACACTCATTTTCTTCTTTAGTTATCATGATTCCATTTGATGTAGTGTTTTCCCCTGCCCTCCCCTCTGTAGGTCTGAGGTCAGGGTCAGCTTGAGTAGATTAAACATGGAGCTGGTCTGTGTGGTTAAAGGACACCATGAGATGAACTTAGCAACAGTACATCAGGGATGATGTCCGTTTGAGTCTCCTGACTGTTTCCTCTTTCCTAGACAGCCGTAGGCAACGAGAGAGAACAAATTGTAAAATGCCTTCTGCTTAATAAAGGACAGGCCCATAACCAAAAAGTATAGCCTTTATCTATTAATCTCCTAATTTTATTCTCAAAGAGAATAGTAAAGTATTACAAACATCACAAATGTGACTTTTTGAAAACAAAGAAAAGCAGCATATTTTCATATTTCAATTACTAGAATGTGAATATTTTGATGTGAAATAAATACGGGTCTCATTCACACTAAACAATGTCCCCTCCTATAATCCTTACCTCAAAAAATGTATCCCGAGAGCTGTCCTAAATTGGTCCTAATTGGCCCAAACATAGTTATCAAAGGTTTGATGTCACAAATAATATCTAAAGAATAGTAAGTTTTACATTCATCATAATTGTAATAATTACAATGTTGCATACATTTTATTTAATATTAACATACAATTTTAGAACCAATATATTTCTTTTAACATTCTAAAAATTTTCATTTGTGGGATGCTAGTGTCATGTGTTCTATTTAAGCGGTAAGGGAAGTAAACACCACTTTTGTTGCACATGGACTGACAGAGGTTTTTTTTTTTAACTGCTATTATCTCCAGTCGGGTGTTAAATAACCATGCTATGGGACACAGCATCCTCTAAGCTCGTTATTCTGTCCCAGGTGTTACACGAATAAGCACCCCCTTGAGCTATGTGTTACAGCATAATGTGTCCCCAATGAACGCAGTTGGCCCATTGGTGAAGATGGTGGAATGCCACTTCCTCTTATGTTCATGTGTGTGTGTATGTCCATTTCTTTGGTCTCTGCAATATTCTCACCACTGGGATCACAGACTCTGCTTGGCATTCTGGGAATATCAGTGCTGGCAGATCGAATGATAGTCTCTACAGCTGCTGTTTCTAAGAAAAGCATGAGGACACACTCAAACGCATACACCCACAGACGCACACACCAAACATGCTTTTACTTGAGCTCTGCACATGTAAATTCACAGGAAAATACAGCATCCAAGCACGAGCCTATTATATCATCACAGATGCACAGGCACACTTACTGTAATACACTTAAAGTAGCAATTAACTGTCAAGCAAGGAGCTTTTGGGAAGCCTAGAGAGAGGTTAACACACACCTACGTAGAGACACACAGATACACACAGCCCATTGAGCCCATTTCCAGCAGCTATGCTTTTATACCCTGGCGACTGCTTGAGGACTGCGTGCATCTGTTTGTGTGAAATAGTGCAATGGTGTTCTGTGTTTTTGTTTTTTACACTGACAACAACCACATTGTCTTTTCTCCTGTGTTTTTTAATCTCTTCAGGCTGTTTTTCGTCGACCAGTGAAGTACCTGCAGAGAGAAGAGCTGTAGAGAAGGCAAGCACAGGCTGAGGGGATAATTGCATTTCTGGCTGCCCTCTGGGAACATGGGATATATGACTTTACAATTAACCTGAGAGGCTTTCCGTTAAACAACTCCAAATAGGTAGGAACAGCATACACACATATGCAGACTCATGCAAATGCAGGCAAAATATGTTTACATTACAGTTAATTCTACAAATACTAACTTCATTAAGGTGAACGAAGCCTGAAAGTGCATATTGTGTGTTGTTTAGAAGGATGACTGAAGTCGCTGTAGAAAGTGCAGATGTCGATCTAAAACCCTGTGAAGTGATGTCATGTGATATTGTCAGCTGCCCCTCCCCTCCACCACGTCAATCCCCCTGCATTCAAAGGGACGATGAGGAGTGTCACAATGACTGTAAGAAGCTGGAGCAGCAGGTAAGTGACACTTAACATAGGTCCTGCTATTTACTATCCCTATTAATAATATAATGCTTTAAAATTATGCCTGACTCACTCTATTTTCACTCACACCCTCATCTTATAACTAATTATGTCCCCACATGTAGAAACACTGTCACCAGGTGCAACCAAAGAAAGAAGTTAAGGTAAGCTAAAATACTTCTTCCTCTCATTATTCATTCTCACTGAACTATCGATTGCATTCCACTTCATGAATTTGTAATAATACTTGCTTGTGTGTGCGTGCGTGTATTTCAGGACAAAAGAAAGTTGAAGCGCAGTATGGCTTTTTGCGAGGAGTCGCCTACATATGAAGAAAACCAGGTAACACACATATCACCATCCACCTCCTCCACCTTCTCATCATCATCACCTCCATCACACTCAAATTACTCTTTATTTTCTCTTTATCTCTCAGGCACATCAAGACCCAAACATCTCAATAAGCTGCCATGACAATGAAAGAACTTCATGCAAGGAGGAAGAACAGGAGCAAAGCACAGATCCAAATAAAAAGTCACTGTCCAAAGGTAGGTAGAAAGAACACTTAGATTGGTCATATAAATGAACACAGGTAGTAGCCTAATATTTAGCAATTACATGAGCAATATCTTTATCGTGTGTGTGTGTGTGTGTGAGAGAGAGAGAGAGAGATTGATGTCTCATAAAAGAGAGGGAAAAAGCAAATAAAATGTAATAAAATTGGTTTCAGTGCCTCTATTTAGATGTAGTTCTCCTGGGGTGTTTAATATTGCAGTGTACGCTTTGTATTTTTATTTTTATTGTCTCCTGATACATTCTGCCTGCTTGTGTTGCTCTCAGAGTCCAGCGTGGAGTACACGGACTCCACCGGCATAGACTTGCACAAGTTCATCATAGACACCCTCAACAGCAACCCCCGAGACCGTATGATGCTGCTTAAACTGGAGCAGGACATGATCAACTTCATCACCAGCAATAGGTGTGTGTGTGTGTGTGTGTGTGTGTGTGTGTGTGTGTTCAAGAGACAGAATATATGTCAGTTCTTCATATATTACAGGTCTGTCCATACAGCTTATTTAGCATACTGCTCAATAAGTTGGGCCAATTATGTTTAGTGGGTGTGTTGGGACTTGAGCCAAAAAATACCACCAGTCTAAATCTACCTCCTTCCTTTTTATTTTTTTTCTCACTTTTGCCTTCATACCCTCCCACTTTCTTTTGTCGATCCTTGTCACCCTATCGCTGTCGTGTTATGCCCTGTTCCTTCTTTCCCCCTTTAACTCAATTCTCCTTTTTCATCCTGCCTCTCCCTTCTCACATCTTGTCTCTATCTCTCTCAGTCTCTTTAAGAAGTTCCCTCACATGTCATCCTACCACCGTATGCTGGTCCACCGGGTGGCGGCCTACTTTGGAATGGAGCACAATGTAGACCAGACAGGCAAGTCTGTCATCATCAACAGGACCAGCAGCACACGCATGTATGCACTCTTTACACGTCTTTGCCTATGTACATGTCAATGCCTCCCTTTAGGTGTAAACTAACAATTGTCACTTGTTTATCTGCTAAGACCGGAGCAGCGTTTTCTGGACGCGGTGCATAAGGATAATTCAGAAGAAATCCACAGATGGAAAATGATTTTAAAGAGAGACAACAGCTCAGATGACCAGGTTTGCCTGTCCTCTTTAATCTATAGCTCTCAGTCTCTCTGGAATTTCCTCTATAATTGACATTGATCGCATCAGATCATCATTTTGACCTCTTTTTCTCCTTACAGATCCGACTCCACCCCTTGCGGGAGAAGCAAAGCAAGTCGGTGGAGGAGAGAGAAGAGGAGTACCAACGAGCACGAGAGCGAATCTTCAAACAAGAGGTTAGACAGAGGAAGACAGACAGACATATACAGTATGACATAGAGAATAGATTCATTAATTTCTCTGCTGTACTTTCACAGCCTCTCTGTACCCAGGAGAGCACCCATACAGAAACCAGGTAACCTTGCCTGCAGTGTATTTTCTCCATGTGCCTTTGCAGGTTATTATATTTAGATGAGAACATTAATATATGTCTGTGTGTGTGCATGTGTGTATGCGTTCCCGGGTACTGTGTTCAGGGCTGTGGCAGATTACAATCCATATGCTGAGACCCAGAGGAAAAGGCAGCTCTTCAGGTAGGGCTCTGTCTGCACATATACATAGTCATTTATCATCTTAATCTGGTCAGCCTGGCTGGCAGCGAGCTTTTCAGAGTCTGCAGCGGAAACACTAAAAATACCTAGGTTTGGAGGTGTTTCTGTGTCAGGGGTTAACTTCTTAGCATTGTGGATAAAAAATAATTGAAGTTAAATCTGTAAAGATAATTTATGTCAGTGAATGTCACAAAACGTTCGGTGTATCATTATGTGTGATATATTAGCAGGTATGGAAACCTCCTTTGTTCCCCATTCACATAAATGGCCTGGTTCATGTACAGTATTACATTTGTAAGATATTTCTGGATATTCCTCACAGGGGAAGCCGCGACAGCTCGGGCTCCAGCTGCACAGGCAGCAGCAGGCAGAGCAGCACAGAGACTGACTGTCGCTATACCAATGACCCACGGCCTTGGAGCAGCACAGACTCTGACTCTTCCTACCAGTGGACAACTCCTGCACCAAAACCCTGTCAACCTGCCACCCAGAGCTGGGAAGCACAAGGTGCGTATTATTTAAACCTTTTTTGAGAATAACAATTAACTTTTTAATACTTCTTATGTCACACCTTCAAGGTGCGACTTCAGTCATGGAAGGTGAAACACTTTGTTCCTTTGTACCTGTGTGGAAGCAAACGTATGCAGACTTCATCACCATGCCACACTTGGGAAAATCGCTGTTTATAAATGAACTGTTCTTTATTCAGTAGTGTCTAATTAACAAAAAAGCAGTCGAAGTTCTTCTGGTGTGAAAATCTCAATTCATGAATTTTCACACCATAGCTGTAAATTTTCACACACCACCTCCAGTCTTCTTCACATATTCAGGAAGAAAAATGCGTCATTGCTAAGGAGCTGCACCAGTATGTTTTTAGTACAGACAGGTGGAAAGGATAGTTTTTTTGTTTTGGGTTTTTTTTTTTTTTTTTATCAAACTGAGATGCTAAAATGTGATTTATTGTTTTTCCTGTGCTGTGATAATAAAGTTCCTTCCTCTCCTTTTCTACATTTGATATTTATTTTGTCATCTCTACTCCTTCTACCATTCTTTTCTCTCTCAGGCTCCATCTGTCTGTACAGACTGCCACCCACTTGTACCCACCCCCCCTCTTCTTCCAACATAGAAGAGCCAGCTTCCAACTCTGCCTACATGGTAGAGAATGGGATCCCACCGGGAAGCATATTAGTGAACCCACACACTGGTATGTGACATACAGATGTACCCGGTGAGATTTTAGTACACAACAGACATTTATTCAAATCAACCCTCTGACCTCTCAGGGCAGCCTTTCCTAAATCCTGATGGTACCCCTGCTGTGTACAACCCTCCGGGAAGTCAACAGCCAATCAGGAGCCAGACTCAGATTCAAGGCTCTTCCCCTCAGCAGCAACAGCAGCAGGTAGCACATGCACACAGAAGGAAGTGTTTTACATGCAGAATATATTCACTGGCATATGTACATGTCTCTGTTTGTGTCTTTATCTCCATCTCCATATATGTGTGTCTCTCACAGGTGGTTCAGTACTCGTCTGTCTCTTACACAGCTCCACAGATTTTGCCTGCGTCACCCTCACAGCCATACTCAACAGTATGTATCGCCAACAGTCCAACAACAGCTGGATAGAATTTTTTCTGCAGTATTGTTGTATATATGTGGTCATCAGTGTTGTGTGCTCACGTCCTGTCATTTTGAACGACAGATTGAGGATATGTCCTCGCAGTTTTCTCACCTAACGGTGAGCTCAGTCACCGGTCAGTCATCAGGTGAAGCACCACCTATCTATCCTCCTAATCAGGATTACATCTATGCAGCTCCTCCTCCAACTGCTCCTCCTCCCTCCCACCCACCAAGCTACTGCCAACTCTCACCTCAGGTACACCAGACATTAAGTACATTAAACCATTGTCTTGCCAGCGCATCCAGGAATGCAACAAATACTTCCCTCCCCATGAATACAGCACCACCTTGAATTTGAAACCTGAAATATTGCAACAATCACACTTCTTTTACAAAAGGCACAACAATCACAAAAGGTCCTAAATCCTGGAGGCACTGTTTTGAAATATTGCTTCTTTTTGATTATGTATAAATGCTGATAACATGGACTTTGAATCCAGAATTGTCATATAATGGAGGAATTTAAAGAATGTACCTGTCAAGACTACATGCATATCGTTTTCTTCTAGGTACCTGTGTATTACTATAGCCAATACCCTACCTCAGCTCAGCATGGATGCAGGCCAGTCTCACCCAGCCAGCACATCCACAGTCAAGTAGTACAACCAACAGGTACTGCTTGTGTGCTTTTGTGTGTGTGTGTGTGGCACTAACTGCAGCAGTAGAAAAGGGGGCCGTTACACTGTCAGAGATGTAGTTTGAGGGTCTCACAGTGAACCGGTCTCTTTTCCTGCTGTTTCTATTCACCGGATCAACATAGCTTGTTGTTACTATATTGTTGCTGTTATGTTGCTAAAAAAATTCAAGTATAAACACGATTGCTCTACGACTTGTTTTTTGCTTTGTTTTGCTCTTTAAATAACAGAAATTTAAGTTTCTACACAACCACACAAAAGATTAAAACTCCTTTGTAGGTTATTTACTGGATTTACCTTTTGCCAAACAAATTGCAGTAATAAAGTTGTTAATAATCTCATACATACGTGTCTTTGCAGCCAGTTTTACCCCTGTTGTGGGGGTGCAGCAGTCTTCCCACACCCAGGCCCAGGCTGTGCTAGGGACCTACTCACCAATGGCCTCTCATCATTGTAGCATGGTTCAGGTAAACACACATCACCCAAACGCCACATTCTGTGTCAAACAAAAAACTCAGCGCCCCAAAAATGTTGAGCACTTCACAAAGTGCTTGTGGTGGCAGATTCTTTACTCCAACTTTGTCTTCTCTTTCTTTGTCTCTGCAGGGAGGTGTTTCAGTGTCCTATCCCCAAAGTAAAGTTGTGACCGGGGTAGTAGGTGGGGAGGCAGGTTACTGCTGCATGGTGCCCCCACCTTCCCACCACAGCAGCTGCCATCCTCCCAGCTGCACCAACCTCAGTGCCCCTGCCTGGAGCGCACAGTACTGATGGTGCCTTGATGGATGACTATACTTGGGTTCCTGTGTGAACTCGCATACATACACACACGTACTGAACATAACACCTTTTTTCCCCAATCACCCACCCCTCATCCTACCTACATCCAACCTTTCCCTGATGAGGACTTCAGGGAATGCTGTGTGCACCATAGCAAGCATGTACACACACAGCCACTGACTTACATAAATGTTCTACCGTACCAAAGCTTAATAGTATATATCCGAGCTGCTGTATTGAATGCATAATTTATATACACAAATGGAGTTTTATATTGATATTAAATTATAAATGTGTTTTAAGGAAAGGCACTGTGTGAATAAGGAAATAAAGTGGGCCGACATGGTCACATTTACATCCTTGACTCAAGTTTTCTCTGTTGAGCATAATGCTAATGGGAGTGAATGGAACTTTGATGAGATGCATATGGCAGAAAATAAAGTGCACTATAGGATGATACACTAACACACATGAAACAGAAATCTGTAAATGAAACAGAAATCTGTAAGTGTGTGTGTGCTGTGGCTTGTTAACCTACCACTGAGAAAAATGAAACAGATGTCATCTTAACATTAGTAAAAGGTGAGCAAAAGAGTTTGCATTATTTTGGTTGATAATTAACTCTGTTTTAGTTTTAGAGAATTATGGTGGACTTACTGTGAGTTTTAACAAATGTGTTCTTCAGGTTTTTACACCTTAAGTCATCTTGACTTGTATAATGAGAACTATATGAACAGAAAAGATGATTTCCAGTTTCCAGTAAATTAAGACAGTGGAGGATTAGGACTTTAACGCCCCCACCTGCTCAAAGATTCTCATTGCACATTGTGCTGTACTCAACACTATAGAGGTGTTTCTACCATCAAAATCCTAAATAACTAAATGATTTTCAGAACTATTGTAGTGTTCTATTAATCATTACAGCCCTATTTTTGACTATGTAAAATTGTGATTATTATATATTAAATTGCCATGTCATAATTTTTAGGGCATAGTAAAAAAAAACAAAAAAAAAACACAGGCGTTACTAATAAGTTAGTTGTAACAGTAAAGCATAACAAGGAGCCAAATTACAAAACACCAATACTGAAGAACTCAACTCATTATTTTACTTGCACCTGTGCTTACCTACTGTGGCAAAACCGAATATACAAAACATGAGCCAACTAAACACCTCATCTGACTTCTTACAGAAATCAAAGATGCTCTGCTTTTTAAGTTTTCAAGGAGCCAACATTTTACACAGCTGTGATAATGCTACTTTGCCTTGAAAAGCAATAACTGATGAGCCAATGTGTTCTACCGTTCAGATCATGGATAATTCATTTTTTACTAGTCATTCATATTGTCTGCACGAAATTCAATTAAATATATCAATCGTCCACACAAAGATTTAAAATTAAATTTAGATTTCATAACCGCTGTACTGAATGCATAATTTATACTGACCAACGGTTTCACAAAGCAGGCTCTATTTTTGTCCACACACACGCGCACACACACGCAGCAGTGCAGGTTCCATGATCTTTAATAAAAGGCACATGTACAGCCATAGTGAGATGAGTGAGTCCACTGGCATAGAGACGAAGCAATAAAACACAGAAATACAAGAAGTAGAGGTCAGGAGGAGAGAGATATATCTGCTTTACAGTAAAACCTACTTAAGTAACATCTTCTTGTTCTCATTCAAGTAAGTCTAACACTAATACGTCGCTGTGTTAAGGTAAAACCACCCAACCCCAACCCATAACACACACACACACACACACACACACACACACACACACACACACACACACACACACAAAATCATCCATCACCAACCAAAGATTAATCTTCCCGAAAGGCTTCTCCAGAGGGCTATTGCGCTCTGATCAGAAAGAGGTCCAGATCGCCCTGAGACTCTGTGCTCACAATTTTGGATTCGCCCTATTACTGTTGTTGACTAATCCCCATGGCTAGATTATTTTTGCTGGGCCCAAAACTTCAGCATTGGGCTCCTAATTGCCCTCAAGTTCCCACCAAGTGCAGTGCACAGTCTACACAACAGCTCCATTACATTCTGCACAGAGACCTAAAACTGAACCATTACTCTGATACTGGAAACTTAGTCCCAGGTTTTTTTTTTGTATGTTAGTTTAGGTAGTTATTTTTGAGGAAACTCTTTTTTTTTAAGGAATAATGCAACACAATCTAATCTAATAAATGTTTTTATCCACAGCAGTTTTAGATCAAAGCTGATATTTTGAGAAGCATTTAAATTTTAACCAATGTCTCAAGAAATATTTCTCTCCCAGTTTTTTTTAACAGCTTAATTGTTTCTGCTACATTTGAAACAAAATTTCCAACATTTGCTGGTTCCCACTTTTTAAATATGAAGACCTGTGGCACGTTTGTAAAATAGCTTGTCTATGCTGTTGTTTGGACAAAGCTGCAAATTGACCTTTGACAGAGGGTTGTTTACTTGAGAAAAAACTAAAATTGATGCACAACGAACTTGGGCCATGCCAGGGCCACTGAGGGTCTGTCGGCAATCCAACCTTGCTGGTCCTGAACTCTGATGCACATTTGAACATATTTATAGGAATCTCACAGTTATGATCTTTTGACACACAAACACACCCACAGGCAGCCATTCACACACTAAAACTAAACTACTAAACTAAAAAGAAACTAAAAAGTTCACAGATACTTAAATATTAAGGGTTAAGAGAAATAAAAATAGTATTAGTGTTGAAGGTTAAATATAACCAGTGCTGCGGGAATAAGTTGAAGAACTAAAATATGCATGCAGCCAGGCCATCTCTCCTCTTGCTAAAAGATAAAAAGAGGGTTAAAGGGGGGATGCCATCCTTCATCTATTTTGACAATGTCTACGTACAAAACCAAAATTTGCCAAAACAGAAGTAAACTGTTAATGAGATTCAGGCATAAAGTGAGTAGAAGGAGGGGTAGATAAACACACACACCCACACCCACATACACACACTCAACATCCATTCACATGCCCAAAGAACAGCTCAGTAGAGTCAGTCACTCATTTTCACATTTTCACCTCTTTGGGACATTTGAACATGCATGTAGAGTTTGGGCCATGCCCCACTGTCCATCAATCAACTCTCTCTCACATACACAAACACACACACACTACTCCCTCACCTATCTATCCCAGTGCCCAATGCCCGCCCGTCTCCATAGCAACTCACAGCTCCCCTGAGCAAGGGGTCTCACTATCTTGTAAAAAGAGGTAAATGTAATTAGTGTGTGTGTGTGTGTGTGTGTGTGTCCATATGAATGTAAATGTGTAGATGTTAAGAGGTATCAGTGGTTCAGTGGTGTCTCTTTAATCTTCCTCACAACTTCACTTCTGCTCCTTGCCTTTCATTACCCTTCATTCCTCCCCCCACCCCCCACCCCCCAATCCTCCTCCTCCTCTTCCTCTTCTCCTTCTTCTGCCCTCGCTCTTTATTTTTGAACTTGGAAGATGAACAGGCGCAGGTTGATGTTTTTGGCAGCCAGCAGTTTGTTGCACTCTACAGAATCAGAGATGGGCAAAGGGACATATTCGGTCTCGTTGGTGTCATTGCTAAAGGAGTGGTGATGGATGACTGGCTTGATCCGCACATCGTCGTATGGCCCCTTAAGCAGCAGGAAAGAGCACTCCAGGGCAGAGTTCACCTGCACGTGGAGAAACATAGTGCATAAAGACCCATAAAGACAAAATCCTGAAAATTATTCTGTCAACTTTGTTATTTAATTATTGTGATTAAGATTTGTACACATTTCAGCAGAAGATAAATGCAGTCTGCTGGGCTAATCGTTTAATACATTTTAATAAACAAACAATTCATATTTAGTTACATCTCTAATTGGACAATTATGAAGATCAATATATCTTTGGCAAACCACAAGCCATTAATAAAATTCCTCATACTCATAATGTAAAAGGGTTGCTGACGGCTGCTTTTTGGTGCTTTGACAGTTTTTGGAAAAACAGCCATTTAACAAACTACCACCTCAAAGCAAAAAACAAACAAACCCAAAAATTAAATAAATAAAATGAACTGTTTTTTTTTTTAAAACTAAAAGTGTTTTTTAACCTATAGTTCGTTTCCTTTGGTCTGAATCAGTTTTTCATGTGGTTCAGTTTTCTTTCACACATAGAAATATTCAAACCGTACCAAAACAGTCATGTCCCCTCTTTGCCTAACTCCAGATTTGGGTGAGAACAAGAAAGTAAACTCAGGAAGTAGATCCCATTCTGTATCAGTAAATATTCCTATTAATGAAAATTTTCTGTAAGACATGGAACAACTGGACTTTTTTTTTTTTTAAGTTTAAAACTTTAACTTTGGTGCTGCTCTTGTCAATAAACTAAGCAAAACTACATTTGCACTAGAAGATGTCTCTGCTCATTTAAGTAGAAATGTGCTGTTTTGGACTGGCTTGCTCTAGTGTTTGTTTGGATGCAATCCAAGACCTCTTCCAGTAAAGGGACTAAGTGTGTTTGTTTTGGTCTGCAACTGAGTGTGATTGCTATGTTCAGACTATCCTAAATAGACGGCACAAACACAGACAAAAAAATCTGTTTGATTCAACTGGAACTAAATATGGTAGGTTTGAAAACGCCCTTAAACTCAGAATAATTAGTATAAACACTGCTATCCTGATGCTTTAGGATACAGTTCCATCTGTCACTTAAAAGACAGAAAATTGTTTGCAACTTGCATGCTAGCAAAAATGGCTCCTCAAATCTGTTATGGGCCACCAGATCAGCTCCAAACTTTAAGCGACTGACAGACAGTGACACATAAAATCATCAAGCACTGAATAAATGAATTAAGATGACAGACATAATGATGTATGTACCTTGCTCTTGAGTATGAGCTGGAAGGAGAGAGTGCGCTTGCAGGAAAGGTTGGGGTTGCGCTCAGAATCGTTAACGCGGGCCTTCAGCACCCATGTCTGGTTGAGAACAGTGAAGCGTGGCGTTTCATAGTACAGACGAGTGATGAAGTCATCAGTGCGGTACGGCCTGAACTGCACTTCTGGATGAATACATGCATGGAAGATTTGAAAAAGAAAGAAAGGCCATAGGTGAGGAAATTAATGAATGACGAGATCAAGAAGCAAAGGGAATTATATGAGGCACCAGCTTTTTAGTAATTTCCTAAAGTTGTAACATTTGTACCTGTAAACCCAATCTTCTCGTAGCAGAGCAGGGTAAAGATGCTGTTGTAAAGCTGCATGTCTCTGCGGTGGTTCTGATCCATCTCACCCAGTATTTCCATTAGTTCTGTACCTGTCTTAGTGGGGTGGGAGCACTCATTCTCATGTGCTTGCAGCTCGTGGAACGGGCCCTGCCAAGGACAGCCAATCCTTTTGTACTTACACTGTGTCACCCTGGCAACACAATGGCAAGAGGGAGTCAAAAAACAAATGAAAGAATTGGCTTTATAAATTGTAGGTGCTTAGTGATACACATGTTACCATGTTGCATTAACTGTGATGTACTAATAATATAGAAAGGTACCAATTAAACCTACGTTATGACCTGAAGCTAATTAATACAGAACTAATGATATGTGTTCACTAAGAGGCTCAAGGAAAGAAAGACACGGATTCATATCCTGGTGCAAGTGCGCTTAAATGACATGTTACTTTATTAGAGTAAAAGTGGGACAGTAATAATGTGACAGGTACCAGTTAGCTTGGTAATGAACCAAATGTAACCTGAACACTGTTGCAATCTGCCTTATATAATTTTGTCTTATACATATCAAGTAGCTGGGAGTTTTTCAGGATTTAGCTTTTATTTACTACTTTAATGGAGTATAGTAATGATAATACCTGTAAAATTTCATTACTCTATGCATAGACAGAAAATACTCTGCATACCACATTCCTGACGATAACAGTGTCATCTTTAAGTCAAAGCCACTCACATTCTTCGGTCTGACCTGATCAAAAACACCTGGTGACTGCCATGGCTGTTGTCATGGTAACATGAGCACAGGCACTGCTGTCCTGAGCAGGGTCAACCGTTGCTATAGCAACAACCCCATAGGACTCCATGCATGCAAATTCAAGTGGCCTGAGCATAATACACAAGGAAAAAAACACACCCTCCCACATGTATAAAATCCTAACTATGGATTTAGTCATTTATGTGTGTGTGCTAGGTATGTGCTCAGTTACCATTTTCATTACAAGAGGTTAACGCACTTGATAAACCATTCCATACCATGTAGCGCTTTGGATACTTTTCTCACTTTCAGTAACAACTATAACAGATTTCTAATTCTGGAAAAAGTGTTTTTGCATTTGAATGTGGCGTTTACCTGTCTTGGCACTCTTCTTTCTGGTGTCTCTCTAAGCTGGAGCGAGGGAACTGTTTTAGGCAGAAGGTACATTCTGTTGGCAGCTCACTGACAGCCTTCTCCACCGCAAGGTTCCTGCAGCACAGGTTCTTGCTGATCTCACATCTACACAAACAGAAAACTATAAATCATACCTGAGTGCATTTTTATATATATATATATATATATATATATATATATATATATATATATATATATATATATATATATATATATATATATATATATATATATATATATATATATAAATATAAAACTAATGTTATTTAAAATAAATATTAGTAATATTAAAGAACTGATTTATCAAAACAAGAACTGCATAAATAACCAAAATATATTTAGATGTGACATTATTTGATATCCATACGATGTTGTGTGCCTAAAGAAAAGTAACTAGTTCCTTTTTACATTTTACCTTCTACATACACTTCTCAAGTTTTGCTCATAAACTCAAATGGTTGATTTTGGTGTACCTGCAGTTGGGACATGTGGCTTGCTCCTCCTTAAGACGAGAATCAGCCAAGAGATGGATAAAGCAGCCTGCACACATCAGATGTCCATTGGTACACTGGTGGGGAAAACATTAACAGATGAATAAAACAAAGTGAAGTAATACGGAAAATTAAAAAACAAAATTACTGAGGTTTTGAAATGGGAAAAGGCAATTGGAAAGTATTTAAAGGAGTACAAGCCACAAAATAGGCTAAGTTGTTCTCAAACGGCTTATTTTATAACTAGTGAAGAAAAAGTTTCTGGACAAACTATAAACTCAACTCAAATTAAAAAACAAATTTTTAGGGAAATGTCATTACACGTGTTTGTCCGGGCTTATTTCCTTCTTTAGTTTATTTTCATTTCAAATAAGTTATAAAAATGGTTTGGCTAAAGCTTCCCAACAACAGGCCATAGAAAAAGTCTGTAACACTGCAATTATAACAGTATGTAAGATTTGGAATTGCATACATGAATCACGGCCAAATCTTTAAGGACTTTTATCCATTTACAGATCTGATGCTATTTTCTGGTTATGCTTTCCTAAATCCTTATGTATTTGTGCATGTGCTTATGTCAAGGGCAGAACATTGCATTGGGTTTACACTGTATTGGTAATAAATCTTAAACTATTTAAATGTGTGTGTTGCATGGTGCAGCAGGACATGTTAATGTTTAAAGCCTGGCTGAACAATGATTAGTCAAAAATGTGATAACTTGACATTGAAGAGAATAGTTTGAGGGGATTAAATTGAATATTGTGGTGGTTTGGAGGATGGGGAAATGCACAGAAAAATGCAAAGATTTGTGGAATGCTGGACGTCTGAGTTCTGGGAGTGGGGGGCTGGGAACAGGCTTTTGCTGGGGGTTATTTGAGAGAATTCACAGTATAATGTTATAAACTTGAGCCAGCACAGCTGAACACCCGGCTTGGGTGTGTCTGTTCAGACAGCCTCGTGGCTCAATCTGCATTGTAGACACATGGGCCTGTGCTGGATCTAGTATCACTAAAAATAAATGGAGCTTGCCAACATATTCAACAGGTTGACGCTGGGGGTTGGGGGTTTGGACAGATGGAGAATTTCTAGAATGCGATCGAGCTGACTTGCTGTTGTCTGGCAGTATATTTGGGGGTTATGAGGGTTTGTGATTGACACCACGTTTACCTGATATACAGACGCCTTGGGCAAGTCTAGGCACACGGTGCAGCACAGCACTGAGTACAGTCTCTCCTCCAGCTTTCCTGACTCTCCTTCGGGCACTTTCACCCTCTTCTTGGGTGGCTCGTCTGGGTCAGGCTCGGGCCCCTCTCGCCGTATGCCGACCTCTTCTTGCATAGCTGCGACCCCCGCGACAGCCTCCACCGCTGCCCCCACGGCCCCGACCCCCAGGCCGGCCGAGGAGGAGCCAGGGGCGACCGCAACGCCCATGTCTCTCTCTTCCAGTGAAGACATAGCGATGACTGCCGAATAATGTCTGAGATGTACCTGCCGCAGGCTGAGCCCGAAATATTAGCAGGTTAGCTCAGGGCTAGCTTACAACTTGTCGAGCTAACGGTCAGCTGACAGCTAGCTAACGTTAGCTAGGCTAACGCTACGGCAGCAGGCTGTCAGAAAGGAAAGCAAGCTAACTTCTTAATAATGTCACCCGAAACTCGGAATTTAATAAGCCAATGATTGTGTAATAACGAGATCATGTGCAAAATGCAACGATGACCAAATTAAATACTGACTAGTTTTGATGACTTACATTGAGGCTAGCAGACTGTGTGGCTAGCTACGTTGACAAAAACACAGCAGTCCTCTCCTTTTTGCCCAGGCAGAACAAAAACAACTCAGGCGTCTCTCAGCTGTTGTTGTGCTCTCGACGCCGTTATTCGCAATGACAGCAGATTATAACGTTGGGCACCAGCGGCCCAGCTCCGCTGCTCGTCTAATGCCCCTGCTCCGGTATCGTCTAACTGTCCACAGGACTCACGGGACCTGTCGGTGTTTAAAGCCGCAGATACAGACTGTTCTGATGGGACTCGTCTCTGTGGCTACACAGCCATCTTTGTTTTTTTTTTTCCTGTCCGTCTCCCCCCCTCCTTCGCCCTGCACAGCCTTTACGACTCCAGGTCAGATTTGTTATTACTCAAGCAGGTTCTCGATCATGGCTAATAATAGAAGTCGCTTCTGTAAGTTAGATGTTTTTGCCTGAGTCTGTATCGGCCTGTATATGTGCCACTAAGTACTTTGCCTATTGCCGTAGATTGCCTGACAGCGGAATGTTTTGTTGTGGCAGATGACTTGGGGTATTTAAAGAGTTTTTAAGTGCGCATGCGTAGTGAGCACCTGCGGGTCAGCGTATGGTAGGACTTGAAAGGTGCCCATGTATAATGTATAATATGTATAATATGCAACAAATTGGGGCCACGCCACCGGAGTACGCATCCTTTATTTGCTTGCAATAACTATGACCCACGTATGTGTACAACGTAATTACACGATCACCACTGTGTGACAACTTTCTACAACACTTTATGGCAAAAACAGTGTCCCTGCTGCTGTGCTATGCTGACTTTATCCCTGTGGCAGCAATTTATCAAAGTGGTTCAACTGGTTATAAGGGGCCATGTGTTTGTTGTATAAAAGAAACCTACATTATCAAGCCCGAAAGAAAATGTGTCATTTATACTAGGTCAGAAGCATGTAGAAGTTTTTTTTAATCCCTCCAGTGGCCCAGATACAATATTTGGCTTTGTAGCCTCAAGGGCGGCGGCGATGCTTGTGTGTGGAGTTCGTATTTGTGAGTGCTTTGGGTATGTTGGTGCGATGGGATGTCAAAGTGTCAACTGTCTGCAGCTGGGAGGGCATGACTAACCACTCCCATTGGACAGACAGATATCCCTTATTTGGTCTAAGTGGAATGGCAAAGGAGCCATATGTCCCCCAGCTATGAAAGAACAGTTTATCCCATAGCTTTGTGAGATCACAAACTATGTCCTGAAAGCTGGGTAATTCCTGTTATTACCTATTGGATCTTACCACATATGAATTTCCAATCTCAACCCAGATTGCTAATTTACTAGTTGTGTATCATCACGACATTACAGTTTAATAATTCACAATTATTTAAATTAAGGAGTGGTGCATTGTGAAGCCTGTACAAATATGTCAAAAAATTACCTGCAAGAATGTGGCAAACTTTTACTACGTCTAAAAAAAGTTCTTGTTATACACATTTCTAGTTTGTGAACAGAGTATATACATGTTATGTAAATATATATATAAATGCATGCTAGATGAATGATCATAAGACATGGATTAGGGATATAAAAGGAGGATAGATCAGTGTAATCACACAAGCAATAAAAAGTACCTACCACTAGAAATGGCAGACACCAAATTACAGTTGGGTGCAAAACTTCTCATTCCCTTATTTTGAAATGGCAGGAGTAATACAAATTTTTTTTATCAACAAAATATATAATGCACGTTTAGTTGTTACAAATGTTCAATCAGAAATTAACTGATTTGCAGGGAGGTACATTTTTTGCACCTTTGTAATTTTCTTATTTTGCTCTAACATTTTTATATACACTCCTGGATCAGTTTTCTTACTTCTGATGATAAAGGAACATTTTTACTAGCTAATGTTGCAGTGTTGTTATGGTAGGTTTATGGATAAGTTTGCATCTGCTTACACTGAAACAGCAATGCAAACATACCTAACCACTAACATAACAAGTAGACAACCAAACAAAACACTAGAAACATAAACACAAAAACATTAGAACGACTGACAAACTGAAAATATGTTAAATCCTAAACAGAATCCTACTTGATCAACTTCCTACCTTTGAACTACTGTGAATGGAAAATCCTTTCAGTGCCGATGCATTCACAGTACATTTTCTCTTTGGAAATGCTACTTCTAGTTATTATTCTGTCTTTCGTCTTCCATACGACGCCTAACTACTCGGGCATACTTTGAGCTAGAAACACAGTTCAAACTTCTAAATTATTCCTTTAATGACATCACCAATTGGCTTTGAAGTTTTTAAAGCTAACTGGCTTTGAAGTTTGCTAACCAGTTTATAAGGAAGCGACATTTAGTTTCTGCAAAAGCAAAACTTTCAGCTATTTCAGCAAAAACAGTTCGGCTTTTTTCAGCTTTTTTATCTGATACCTGACCTACTGAGACTTCAACTCTAACATTATGTTTTGAAATGGTCATAGTAGTTTATAAATTCTACTTTTCTTCAGGTGTGTCTTAGACTTTGCACTCAGCTGTTACATTTCTAGAGTTTCCAGGATTTTTATGCTGCTATTTCGTGTTACATCTACTCGAGACAAAAGCGTAAACCTTCAATTCTGCTTATTTTCTACTTTTAAAAATGTCTTTATATATTTATAGTACACGTGCTAAAATGCTATTTTAGCAAAAGCGAAACTCAGATATTTTTATATAGTTCAGCTTCAATTCAGCTTTCAGCAAAAGCAAACATTTCAGCCCTTTTAGCAAACACAGCTCAGTCTTTCAGCTTTGCTTGGAAAATCCTTTCAGCCCTGAAGCATTCACAGTTCATTTTGTTTTTGGAAATGCTTTTACTAGGTTTTATTGTTATTCTGACCTCTGTCTTCCAAACATTTTGGCTTCCTATTTCGGCATTCTTTCAGCTACAAACACTGTTCAAATTTCAAAACGTTCAGCTTATAGGGACATTATTGCTACATCATTCATGACATCAATTGCCATTTCATTTCAGCTGTTTTAGCAAAAACAGTTCAGCTTTCTTCAGGTTTGCTTGGAAAAACCTTTCAGCCCTGAAACATTAACAGTTTATTTACTTTGTATAAATGCTTTATCTAGTTTCAACATATCGTTCCTAGTGATTCACTGGAAACTTTACTTTCATCCTCCTCTATAAATTTTAGATGGACGCATACCTAGGTTGTCATACAACATCTCATGTCTAATTTATGATTGCAAGATAAAAGGATTAGGCACATTATGGTATTTGTCCAGTCCATCCGATACTATTCAATTCTAAGATTAAATTTCATTATGCGTGAGTCATAAATGGATTTTACTATCTAAAAATCTGATTTATTGTCTGAAACAATGAATTTATGACCCTTATCTACTCACATCATTGAACCGGTGATTTAGGTGGTTGGATGATGGTGGTTTGAATTGTTTGGCTTCTCAAGGTTTTTGGTTGGGTGGTTTTGAGTGTTGGCTGTGGTAGCGTTGTGCTGTTTGTTTCGCTGTAGAAGAGAGTGAGATGAAGAATTTGCTGGGTTTGACAATGGTTGATGTTGTATTATTTGACCATCTATGTTTTCTGGTGCTGTGTTGATCGAGGTTGAATCTGTACGTGACTGCTGTTGGCTGTTTTGTTTCGGTTGTGTTCTTTGGGGTGTGGAAGCACTTAGTAGATGTAGTTCAAAATTCGAGCTGGTTTGGCTGATTGAGTCAGTGTATGACAGCTTGGGACCTAGTTGCTGTGATTCTCTCCTGCTGGGGTCCCTGTTGGGCAAGCCACAATCTGTAGAGCTACGCTCTTGCTTCTGTTGACAGGGTGTGCCCTCTGATGGTGTGTGCAGTTTGATCTGGGGAGATATGGCATGAACTTCACTTGTCCCTTTTGTTAGTTGCTGTGGTGGTTTGTCCTCAGTTTGTCCTCCTACTGTAACCATCTCCATTTGCCTCTCATCAGCTCTGCTGAGCTCTTTGAGTTTCACTTCTCTTCTACTACTGATTTTTCCTGGTCTTTTGTCTGTTACTGCATCAGTCTGAGCTGGTCTTTTAACCCCCTCTGGTTCGGCTGCTGCGTCTGCTGCATTCCTCTTAGTTTTGTTTGTGAGTGCCCCCTGCCTGCAAAGTGAAGCCATAGTTTTCACCCAGGGATGCAGCAAGGTCTGACCTGCTGTCAGTCTCACTGTTGGGTCTGGATGAAGCAGAGATTTAACAAGGCTTCTGGCTTCTGCACACAAACACACATACAGAGAATATCATACTAAACAGATTATACATGTACATATGCATCTTAATTTTTATCAACATCCAACTTATTTCTATACTTCTTACCTTCTGAGATTGGGTCCCAATAGGGGGACTGGAAGGCAAGTTGCCCTTGTTTTATTAGCTGGAACAGTTCGTCCTGATCCCGAACCCGACTTCGAAATGGGGGGAAGCCACACAGCAATATATAGAGAATAATACCCAGAGCCCATACATCCACTGCTACACCATAACCTGTTAGATTAGACCACAGTTGTTTTAAAAAATACATTTTAACTAATTTTAAAACCCAGGTTTTTTACAGAAATGTATGTAAAAGTTTTAAAGTAAACTAAAATCAATTAGTGATTGATATCACAGCAGATCACACTGACCCGTCTCAAACAGAATCTCTGGGGCTACATATGTAGGTGTACCACATATGGTGAAGACTGGTTCAGTCACCACCATGGCAAGACCAAAGTCTCCCAGCTTCAGCCTATTGATCCCAGGAGCCACTCGCTCTATCTGAGACAAAACAAGAAAAATTATACAGGCAGAAACGGAATCAGGCATGGATTATGTATTTACAGTCAAGCATCCGAACAGGTACCCACCCATAAAGACAGAGAAACTTGTACCACAGATTTTCCTTGCGTTAGATGATAATACATGTCTTTGCATTATAAACAGAGAAGCAATATACAACAAATGATGTGATTGTGATTTTAGGCGACTTTAACTGTAGATTGTTGTCTTTAAACGTTAGTTCTAAAAGTGGAATATCAACAAGGAAATAAATTAGTAACCAGTTATCTTGTTTCAAAAATATTAAAGTCACTGTAAAAGTGCAAAAAAATACTTAAACGTTGAAGGACACACTGATTTGGAATTTGCTTGTTTTGGTTCTAGTTTGGGCAATACATGTAAATAAATGCCATTAAACTTTATTTATTAAAATATCTCTCTACATCTAGCTGATAAATTTCTCCAGATCACATCACTTGGAGAAACCTTTAGTTCAGATTATGTCATCTTGTCACTCATACTCTGGAGTAATTATGGTCAACCTGCTTTTCCAGAGATCCTCTAGATGACATAATCTGAATTCCTAATGATGAAAAACTCCTCCGGGTGATGCCAGCTGGAGGAGTTTTCTCAGCTAGCAGCAGAGAAATATTTCAATATAGGGAAGTCACAAGGAACTTTAAAAACATTAATGTACGTTTACACCCTAAACTAATGCCATAGAAAGCAAGTTGAAAATTGGTGAAGTTGCTTTTTAAGTATTGAGAGTCTAAACAAATAATCAAGTAGCAAGTAGCAGCCATGAGGATACTCACCAATAGATTTTCCGGTTTGATGTCTCGGTGGACGATGCTCTTGCAGTGGATGTAATTTAGTGCTTCGCTCACATCTGACACCATCTGTCCTGCTTCTGCCTCTGAGAACTTGCCCCTCTCACTGATGGCCTCAAACAGATCACCCCCACACACCAATTCCATCAGTAGGTATGAATGAGTGTGTGTGTGGTGGTGCGCAAACAGCCGGACTATGCGAGGGTGACACAGACTACCCAGAAGGCTTAGTTCATTCTGCATCATGTGCTCTCGACCAATCAGCTTAGAGCGTTCAACTATTTTCATGGCAAAAGTTTGTCTGCTGTTGCGATGGCGGCACTCTCGCACCACCGCAAAGTTCCCATCTCCAACCACACGTCCTATTTCATAGCAACGCTCAATATCTGACAAGGTGACATTACGCCCATCTGTGGGAAGGTCAACAGTTGTCCTCTGTGGTATGTCTTCTTGTACTTGACCCACACGTGGAAGTGGATTTAAAATTTGTAACTGTACTAGTGTTTGGTCTTCATCTGTACTGATTGCCTGAAAAGGCAAAGGGCTGGGAGGAACGTCAAGCCTTCCCACCTCTTGTTCTGTATGAGAACTTTGTTTGTGCTTCTTAAACACAGGTGGAAGTGGAACCCTCGATGACAATGGATTGATCCGTTCTGGACCTTTTTTAGCTTTTCTTGCTAAACAGCTTTCACACAGTGTAGGAGAGTATATGTCTGTTTCTATAAAACCTTCTTCACGTTTAAATGGACCAATAAATGAAGGCTGTCTCTCTCTGACTGCCACCCTTAAACGCAGTCTCTGTAGGTGGTTCGGAAGGTAAGCAGGTTTTCTGCAAGAATTCTTTTTGTGTGACATCTGAACACATGGAATACAATTTGCCAGCTGGTGTTTATCCATATGTTGAGCTGTGTGTGTATTAATATGTTTTTTCACAAGTACATTTGTGTTCATCTGAGTCTCTTGGTTAGTTTCACTGTTGTCTGTCCCCTCACTATAACCACTATCACCCTTGGCCGTTTTGTCTGGTGTTGGACGAAGTCTCTTCTCCCAGGCCCGCAGTGCATCAGCCCGGTAATGGGAATGTTCTGGAAAGAGTTCCTCCAGTGCCTCCTGCACACTACTCAGTTCTGGACGAGCTTTACCCAGCGCCAGAAATGCCATCTCACCTTGGAAGAAATCACACACACCCTTCACCTAAAAACAGTAAGAATGACACATTTAGGACAGGCTAGATCTGGATAACAAGACAAGGAAAGAGTGGACACACTGACCTGTGGTCCCCAGGTGAAGTGATTTTGATAGTCATTTAAGAATGTAATAGCAATAGATAAATGATGTGACATATAATAGTATCCACAAACCCCTGCATTTCAGCATACTGTGCTATTTGTTGTTAATGTTCCAATCAGCAGGTGGCTGGTAACTGAAGATGCAGAATATTAGGTGTTCTGCTTTACCTACAAACTGGGTACAGCAGATCAGTGCTCTGGGGGCCTGTAACTTCAAGACCACCTTAGAGTGTGCTATATTAACTAATTTTGTGGGCTTGTGATGAAGAAGGTCCTTCTATAATATAGTTTAAAGACCATCATTATTTATGTTTTATGCTCACATCTTTCATATTCCTACCCTCATCATTCCCAACCTGAGGGCCAGTAGAATTCAACCATGATAAAAAAAGTACATATTGCAGGGGATGTAGAGGCAGTTAACAGGAGGTTCATAGGTTTTGCCTCAGGATTTCTATGCGGGTTAAGTTGGCCATAGTTGAGCCTCACCTCTCGTGCATGGGTCGTGTACAGATGTGTGACTCTGGATCTGTGCCAGCGAGGAAACCCAAGCGCCTCAGAGATATCCAATAGCAGTTGCTCAAAGGACACCACACCCCTGCGATTTAACAGCACTGTCACCTTGAGAACAAAATTACAATTTTTTTTTACAAAATTACAAGATATAACTTTTGAATGGATTTTTGTTATGAAGCATTGGTAAAGGTTTTAAATATTTTGTTAAAATAGAAAATACTAAATCCACCTTCCGCAGTGTACTGTGACCACAGGGACGGATAATGGTAACAAGATGGGGTCGCTCTGCACTCTCCTCTGCATGGCGGGTGCGGAAGAGAGTGAGGTGAGGAGGTGGTAAGCGAGACCTGTGGACCTGTCCTGTAGGATGGGGATGAATTGGCCACAGTTGAGGTGGCCCACCAGGATGCTTCAGCAAGGACACAGGAGGAGCTGAAGCAGGGTGAGATGAGGACAGGGGTAGAAGGAAAAACACAGAAAGTTGTATAATGGCAAGTGAACATTATCACCCCATTGGTGGGTTTGTGGGTTTCTTGTAGACTTGTACACAAAGGAAAACTCATAAATAACACAACACTAGTTCCTCACCACGCGCGTGTGTGAAACAAATCCGGCTGATCAGATTTGAGTGTTTTCCATCACATGGAGTGCAAGGGTCATTTGAGATTCCTCAAGCACCTTGCCCCACTAGCTGAATAATTTAGGCTTCCTTAAGTCATGCTAACCCACACAAACGCACACACACACACCAAAACAAAAGCTTGCTTGAAACTTGGTTAGGGTTCATCTGAATCTACATGATTAATAAAGCATTAGAGACACAAAGTATCTTTGACGTTTCACTTTCTTTCCCTGAGGGAGACAGAGAGATGTTATCTGTCCACTCACTGGGGGTTTGTGTTTTTGTTTTGTTTTTTCAGTTCAAGAACAACAGACAGAGACATAAGATCCTCTATCACTAACTTGACCAGGGTCTCCTTTTAACAAAACGCCACTGCCCCCTTGAGTGTGAGCAAACCATTTCACAATGGACACTGAAAACTATGTGTTTCAGCTTAAACATCTCATAAAGTGCCAGCTGTGACCAGCTCGGAAAGACTGAATCAGCTTTTCTTGCAGGCCCTCAGCCCATGGGATCTTTAAGTGTCTCAGTACAGGATATTAGTGATTCGGATGTGCTCAGAGTTGGGCATAGACAATCTGAAGACCATTAATGGCACATCATGTGGCTAATGTTAACTCACAGTAGTTTAAAACTTTTCCACTTCATATAGAGTCATAGTCTAACCTTTTTTGATGTATGGGCCTACTTGTGTACGTAAGACAATGCCAGTATGAAGATGGACTAAATTTAATACAGGAAATAGCAAAAAGTATCATTTAAGCTTGATTTTAAACTAATGACGTAAAAGACAAAGCCATTGAATCAGAACACTGACTCACCTGCCATTCTCCGTTTGGCATTACGCGCCTCATCGGCTCTCTGTGGGGGCGTCATGTCTTTCCACAACAACACATGAACGAGTCAGGGACACTTATCTTTTATTTTGTTTAATCCCTCCATAAGTTGCTGCTGTCATGTCCTCGTCTGTTAGCCTCGATGGAAAAGTAACGGGATGCGCTGTGAGTTGACCGGACCTGGTGTAGCTGTGGTTGTTACCATAGTTACACGTCACGTTTAACGGTCAGGGAACCAGAAGTACCGGAAGAGGTGTTCTTCGCAATGTTAATATATTGTGATGTGGGTGTCCTATATACATTTCTGAATAAAAAGTTATTTCCATATACTTTACATTTGTTTTAGTTTTTGAACGGTGGACCGGAACCGTTGGACTGAGTTGTACTAGTATTGACGCTAATAGGACGTTTGGTAGAGTTACTGGAGAAAGTTTTCAGAGAAGTCAGAAATGGTAAACGACACCTCTGCTGCTCTTGCATAACAAACACCTGTATCGCGGCTATAGCTAGAATCCTGTTTCTAATGAAATAGTTTTATTTTTTTACCTTTTTTTATTTGGAAATGTGGGTTGATCGCACAAGTTTAATCTTAATAGTTTCTTCTTGGATAAACTGGTCTTTGTGTGTATTAGATACAGCTTTCTGCATCACCAAGAGTAAAATGAAAAAGTCTGGCTTGTTACTGATATTGAAATAGGCCAACTGATGTAACATTTTGGTGAATTCTAGTACGTCACTGAAGACTGTAGCTTTTGATTTGACCAAAAAATCTAAGAATCTACTGAGATACAGTATATTCTACTGATTGACAGGAATGTGTTTTATTGGTTAAAATCAAGTCTGAAGCAAAGATTTTAGAAATGCTAAGCTCCTGTGTCCAAATATCTCAGTACACATCCACTCTCCTTATAAAGTCTGACTAGAAGCCAAAATACGTTTACTCAATTGACCTTTGTGAAGTTTTTGCACTAAAAGTTCTCTTGTTGCTGCCATAGAGAATCTTTTTCCATCAGCACTAAACTGCCTGCACCTATTTGTACTGTAGACACAAATCCTATTATTATAATTAGATGATGTTAGGTCTTATTTTGGATTTACATGAGCTTTATATTTGACCTGTGGTAGATTTATTTTTAAGAAGTGTAGCATTTTTTAAACTACAAATAGTTTTGTTGCAGGGCCAAATTTTAACGACAGGCTGCTATTTTCCCTTTCCATCGGTAACAGAAAGGGAAACTATGTTTCTGCTTCATTGTTTTTATTTTAACCTGTTTTCTTCTAAATCACTAGAAAATATTTACTTCTTGAATACTATATAAAAAGTATGGTAATAAATACTCTTTGTGTCATCTTGTTGTAACTGATAGACATACAACCAGTCATTAGGGACTACATTGTTAAGACATCACAGGTCAAAACACTTGAAGGCTTTACACAGACATTGTAATAACATGTTATCGGCTATTTGTCTATTTTCATTACATAGAATGTGTCTAAATATCACCAAACTATGTAATAACACTATTGCCTGTTATATGTGTGTCTCTGTAGAACGTGAACTCCTCTTGCAAACTCTTTAAAACCAACAAATGCCCAGTGCAGAGGACAAATCTTTACTTCTGTGTTGTCAATGGCTGCTATTGCCCACGTTAACGGTTTTGTTTTGTGACTGGGGAGATGGGGGGGAGACCTGAATGCTCACAAAAAACTTTTTTACATCACAATGACTGGGAGAAACTTGTACAAAATCGCCCTGACAGCATAGGGGGGAGGACTGCTAGTCTCAGAAGCAGTTACCATAGTTTCACTGATGGAATCCAAAGCTGTTCTGCACACACACAAACACACATGCAGGGTCCAGTTGATCTTTTAATACATCGTCCCCCCATTCTGTCTCCAAGGATACTGTTAATATTGGAACAGGAAGCAAACGCTCCTATCCTGGCTCTTTATCCTGGACCCACTACTCAACAGTATGTTTTCTCCAATGAAAACGAGTGATGAAAACTATTACTCAATTAGCATTTCTTCCCTATTTCCTTTATATTTCCCTCATTTACAGTTTTTCTTTTTATATTTGTAACAATTTTTAGGCAATTATAAACTCTTATTACAGAGCTAAGGGTAGAAAGAGATAGGGGTGACTTGTTACCATTGAGATCTTCAATGTTTCATGTGGGGTTCGGGCCGATTGGGTAATTCCTTTTTAGTTTTTGGCTCATCAGGACCCTTTTGTTAGAGCTTATTGACACTTATCTAATAAACAAGACTTTACATAATTAGCCTTTTTCCTAAGAAACAGGCTTACAATCATGGGGTGGTATGATAATGATTTTAGATGAGCACATGCTGGTTAATACAAAATTGTATGCAATTATCACACTTTAATTTGTTACACATCATCTTTAATTAACTAATGAGTTCATCCACACATAAGAACAAATCACTGTAGTATTTATTTATTTTTTTTATCCCTTGGATTATCCTGTGATTTGATCATTGTCTGCATGTTAATTTGGCACAGATTTGGCATACAACCCTCCCCAATTTCTATCGGGCTAGGACTTGCACTGCCCAGCTGGGGATGCCCATAAACACTTTGACATGCAGCTGGGACTGGGGATTGAACCATTGACCCTGTGGTCCAACGACTGCCCTGGAAAACTGCCCTACCAATTGAGCTACAGCTGCCCCCCTGTAGTATAATGAGCCTAATATACTAATAGTGCACTGCCTGGGTCTGGCCAGCAGAGGAGGTACATATACCTAATATGTCCCTGCAGCTGGACAGGAGCTGTACTTTTTCCTGCATGGAAATTCAGAAACACAGTTCCCTCAAAAAATTAATCTACCAAATAAACATGAGTCATGCTGTATTTATTTTGTATATTTTAACATTAAGGTCACTAACACGCTGTGGTATGTTGCAGGTTTATTCTGCAAACTCTCTGTATACCACAGAAATTCCAAAGAAGAGGGATAAACCTCTACTGTGCAGGGTTCTTGAATAACTCTGTCCATCTTTTTTGTTGCTAGCTTACCAGTAGATTTATGAAAGAATCAAGACATATTATCTTAAGCCTTTCTGCTGAGGTAAAACAACCCACACACATAAACACCTGTACAGTGTGCCAGCAAATGCTATTGAGTTAAGCTGTGCCACTCTCACCCTTAGAAAGGGGTTGATATGTTAATGACTTTTTAACCTACTCATAAATGCTTCCCAAATCAGTTATAACTAACTTTAACGTTGTCAGGTTGTTCTGACTTAAGGTTATTTAAAAAAAAGTCTCTGCCTTAATATTTAAATGGAATTTTTCTGCCCTTGTTCACTTAAGTCCTAATTCTTAAGGCAATAGCATTGATCAAACCTAAAATAACTTACAGTAAATTTTTTTCTATAGATGAGTTAATAACAGGTGGCACCAAACAAATAAATTAATTTGTAAAATTCTGCTGTAACCTGAGTCATGCACAGTCACGATGCCTATGAAGTCTACACCCCTGCATTCATGTAATTAACTTTTTATATTGTTGCTTAAACTCCCGATGGACTATGAAGGAGTGAAGATAAGTTTAGCCAGATAAGTAGAGAGGGGCTGTTGAAGGAATATGTGTTTGGAAAGGGAGTGGCAAGTGCTTAGTTGTACTGTTCACACAGCCAAACACTGTTGGGCAGAAAAGCCCTAAAAAAATCTAGAAGAAATATTACCATTTCTCAGTTCATGGCTTTCTCTCTTTCCTTTAGCTGCTCAGGCCGCTCAGACCTGTGCTTCAGCTCAATTGTTTTTGCACACACGATTCACATACACATACAGTAGTTACATATATCTACGAATATATGCACGCTCTAGAATCTGCTTTGCTACTGCTCTGTGTGTTAAAGCCAAATACATGCTGTGCAGGGTTAATTACCTCAGCTGTCACCATGTTTGAAAAACTGGTTTTGTTACATACACACAGAGCAGACAAATTCAGTTTAATATAAACAAAGGTGAGATAATCACACACACACAGAATAAAGCTCATGCTTTGCTAAATTACTACTGTAGCATGCCAAAGCACTAAATCACATGAATGCATAATTTCACACATACATGTTGGAAGCACGTGTGTACAGACAGTGCTAAATGACTTTGACCTTTCACCTGCTCTCTTTCTCTCTCTCTCTCTCTCTCCTTTTCCATGTGTCTCTCTCACACTTGTTTAGTTCCAAAGCCAAACCCATGCCACACATTTGTTCAGTCACACACATCTGTCAGTTTAGACATAGTAGTAGCCAAGAGAAAGGCTACAGGGAGGAGAAGGGCCGTTGGGACAGGGTGTGTAACATGGCGTGTTGTGATGTAACTGCATTCAATATTGACTTTTTCCCCCAATCTCTGATTTGTGTGATTTCTGTGTGTGCATGCTTGTGTGTTTTAATGTGTATTTGTCATACATACACAACTACCAAAGATCATTTGAACATCTGCAGGGAATTTCATCAGACAGACAGACACAGTGAATATGCCGAATTTCGTAAATATGTGCACTGCCCTGCTGCCCTAGTTAAGGACATGTTGGCCTGTCCTTAATGTCTTTAGAGTGCTCTTTGGGGATTAAGGTTTGTTTTTAAGAAGTAGTTTGACATTTTGGGAAATAATCTTCATTTATCATTAAATATCTTGCAAATCATTTGATAAGAAGATAACTATCACTCTCCCATTTGTCTGTTAAATATTAAGGCATCTAGCTCAGCTTAGCACAAAAAGACAAAGATTGGAAAGTTACTAAATGACTAAAACAGCTGGGCAGTGCAGTTTGTAGCTCAAATAGAAATAAATACTATATTTATTGGTGATTATTTCCAGCCATAGATGAATACGCATTTTGACAACAATCGAGGTTAGATATCCAGAGGAAAAGATTGATGTATATCAGGCTTTGGCTACACAGACAACACATGTTAACATGGTCTATTCATTTTTGGTTTTGCTTTTCTTTTTTCTTTTAAATTGTTAACAGTAAAACGCATCATATAAATCTCCAGGTCAAACCAATGTCACTGTAAACAATCAAACAACTTTCTGTGTAGATGTGCCAAATATACAATGCAGTAACACAACCACCTTCCAACGCCCTTATCTTTACACTCATGACTACAGCTCACACAGACATCACGTGTGAGTGTGTTTTGTGTTTCCAAGTGTGGTTCTGGTCACCTCTCTGCTCTGGAACACCAGACGGAGGTCAGTAAAAGTCAAATAAGCACAACAGCAAGTTGGAAAAACAGGGGAAGTATAAGTACTAAAGTAGAGAGTAGAGGGGCTTGAGAGAACTATTATCACATTCCTTTCAACCTTCAACTCCAACCACCCCCACATGGAAATCAATCTGCCCCCTCCTCCTCCTCAGGCTCAATCTGTTTTTTGTTTTTTTTCTCTGACAGCATGGGTTTGTTCTTAAACCACTCCTCCTCCTCCTCCTCCATGCATTTCTTTACTATCCCTTTTATTCTCTAAAGCCTGGGGCCCCTTTGCTCTTTCTAATTGTCTCTTTCTATCTTTTCTAAACTAATAGATTTCAAAGGTTAAGCTTTATTAGCATGACCATATTTAAGCTATTCCAAAGCATTTATAGAACATTTACAAGGCTATGCTATACAACTACATGAACACACAGAATACTATAGAGAGAAAACAAATTGATGCAAAATATTAATTTCAATTCAAATCCAAATATACTTTATTTTCATGGCAGCCATTGTTGAAAAATGAGAACATCACATGTCGATCTGTCTGTCTGTCTTCTTCTCCATCCCCCGTCTCTCTTCCCCATTGCCTCCTCCCCTACAAAGCGTGACATCACGAACAGCCGGTATAAAACCAGCCAGTAGGATCACAGTGCAGGCTGTGGTGCTGACTACACTGTCTCTGTCCTTCTCCTTCCTCTCTCATTCTGTTGCTTCTCCACTTTGCTGCTTCACAGATACACACCCTCTCTATCTCTCTCTTTCTCTCACACTCAAACAGTTTCTCATACCCTTACACTGCTGCAAACATGGCTGAGGCATTCGTTGGCACATGGAACCTCAAGGAAAGCAAAGACTTTGATGAATACATGAAAGCGCTGGGTAAGTCTGTGTTTTGTATGTAAAGTATATATGGGTGTGTGCGCATGCGTGTAACAGGAGAGGATGCAGTGCTGCCAGTGTGGCATGTGAGCACATGTAAAAATGAGGTTGAGAAAAGATAAACAATTTAAGGTGTGAGATGGTATTTAAACTATAAAAGCAACTAAAAAGCAGGTTGTGGGAAATGGCAGAGGAAGACAATGAATGGGTAACTAAAGGAGGAACCAAGATGGATAATAAAAAATGGGTAGAAGAACAATGGAAGAAAAGGGAAGAGGGGTGGAGAGAGAGAAAGAAAGCGGGAATAGATGCGAACCAGAGGTAAGGAAAAGAGGAAGAGTGATTGACCGCATGGCCTGAGTGCTGAAAATGAGGGAGGGCTTCTCTTGTGGTGAACGAAAGAAAAATCAACCCCACTGTGAGAAACTGAGTGGCAAACAACTGGCATTCACACACACACACACACACAGTAGAACATTAGCACACACTCATGTGCATAATGTGGATGACCTTTGCAGAAAGCTGTTCATTGTTTAAGGCTATGGGAGGGGTTGAATATTAAGATGGCCCCTATCCCAAGGAGAGACTGACAGGGGAATGTACAGAAAACGTAGCTTCAAAATATCCCTCACACATTTTTGTGTTTGTGTGTGATGGGGGCAGGTGCACTGGCTTTTACTGCCGTGAAGAATAACACTAAACTATTTGACTTCGTGTGAGTTGGTGTGTGTGTAAGAGCAAAAGACATTCATGCTCAGTGACCTCATCGACCTGCCTGCTTTGGTCACCACAGAAACCAAAAATACTCCACCATCTAACTCCAATCCTCTTAAATAATGATGCATCTAAACACACACAGTTAAGTCTTTATATAGTTGTTAGTATACTCATTACCATAACACACCTACTAACTACCAATGCCTAACCCTAACTTTAACCCTGATCTAAACCTAATCTTAACCTAAACCAGACAAAAGAAATCCTACCCCTGGGTGTATTAAGGAGAGCTTGAGCATTTTGAAGTTATGTCAGGAAGTGCAGACTGCCCAAAACGTTCTTGCTCCAAATGTCTAAAAGGCCTTACAAAATTTAGCCAAGACTACACACACACACACACACACACACACACACACACACACACATTTTCAACAAACATGTTAAACAAACATGTTAAATTCAGGGATATGACATCCGTCATCTATTTAGGACTAAAGTAGAAATGAGAAACTGCAGACTAGTAAATAAAATTTTAAATTGTGGCTGTTAAACTTAAATTTTGTTAAATCAAATTTACTGTATGTACTTATTTTAAGGAAATTGTAATTGTGATGATCTCAGAGCCATATTGCAGTTGTCTGCCCCAGTTACTGGAGCAGAGAGACCCTTTGACATTGAACCTAATTTTCTATTTAATTAATGATGCATCCACACACAAACACACACCCATCCACACACATAGTGTGGAAAAGAAACTGTAGGTCTTGGAGATGAACCAGATTGTCAACCTCAAAAAGAAAAAAAGTCTGAAGCGGTACCAAAAGGGTGTGTGTTACTATTAACCAATGAAATGAGCTCCTCTTCAACCCCCCACCTGCCCAAACCACACACACACACACACACACACACACACACACACAAAAGGAAAGCAAGTAATCATTAGCACACATACATGCCCAGACAGGCAGTCAGGTCAGTGGGACCCTACAGTGTTTGAAGAACACGCTGCAGGTTTGGACAACCGACAAATAGAGATTAGAGCATGTGAGGAAAAGAACCTGAGGGCAAATCCATAGCTACTGTGCTAAACCTTTATAAGTATATTCCACTTATTACCCACCGACACCATCATTGATGGAGATATTAACCTTGTAATTTAATTTCAACAGTATTTTAGCACCCTTCAAAGAAAGATATAATGTTACCACTTTGCCACCATCAAAGTGGTGGACAAGTTCAGTGGTCCACTAATTTGGTCAAATATATCTCAACAACCCTGTGACAGATATTAACCAGTGCATGTCTATTTGTTTTAAACAGGTGTGGGCCTTGCTACACGTAAACTTGGCAACATGACAAAGCCAACCACTATTATTTCACTGGATGGTGACACATTGACAATAAAGACCCAGAGCACCTTTAAGAACACAGATTTATCCTGCAAGCTTGGACAGGCCTTTAATGAGACCACCGCCGATGGCAGGAATGTTGAGGTGAGAGGTCAAAGGTCAAGATGCTCAAACAGGAACTGTCTGGGCATCACTCTGTATAAGTTTATACTTTTTCAATTATTTTTATTTTTTGCTAAAGGGGGGTTAAGTGGCTTTATGACTTAACCGGGCTTTTAATTTGGATGGGAGAGGTTGATGAACTGTGGTTGACACATTGACAGGTAGTTTTTAAAGGCAAAGCGTTTGAGCAATGGAAAACCTGGGGAAAGATTTGCAGTGCTAAGGGCTGTGGAGAGTGAGGTGTAATTTCAAAATGAATACAGAATTAGATGAGATCAAGCATCGCTTGAGGTAAACGGGCCATAGCCTCGAAACATTCTTGTTTCAGGCGCACTGTGAGTCATATCACCGTTTTAGAGTGATTCAAACCTCTGCAGAGCTGATGCACATCAACTGCAGGAAGACTTTTTTTAGTATTAGATTGTCAAAAGTAAAAGTATGTATTTCTGTGTGCTAATTATAATAATTATAATACATCATATCCATGTCTATAACATATCTATAATTACTGATTAAAGTGACAGATCTGTGTATTTTGAAAGAGTAAACATCAATTGTTTTCTTACAAACAGAAACAAGCAATAAAACACCGCCTTATTCAGTTTAATACTTTCATAGGCTTTTGCTACTACACAATCAGGTTGGTTGGTTGCTCCGGTGTGATCAGGAGCTTATGTCAACTAATGTTTGTTAGCATTAATACCTTTAGACTGATTATTTAGACTGGTTTATGACATATCTATTTGTGTATCTGTTAACAGTTTTAATAACTAAATGTTCAGGTTAGCAAAAATAAAACATTTTCAATTTTGAGCAGTGTAGTCACACATAATTGCCTCAATATATCTGAAATCTTAATCCACAAAGTGGGTAAACATCAATGGTTAGAACTGAGTACATTTTATTCAGGTTTATGAGTAAAGTAAGTAAAGTATAAGTAAGTACAGGTAAGTAAAGTTTAAAAGTACTTGTATTTGCATTTTCATCTGCTTTAAATGTTTACTACAGCTAAATTAAGAATTTGAAGCTGTTAAATTTGCAACATCTCCACAAGATACAACAGTGAAATGGACCATGTAATAACTGGATTGCCAAAGGGGCCTGTAATTAGCATTTTAATGTATTTAAATAATTACATTTTAGTATGGAAAGGAAAATACAGTAGAGAAAATACTACAGTATTTGCTTTTTAAAAGGTGAACTGGAAGTATATATTAACATAAAATGTAAATGCTCATTTTATTACTTCACCAATAGATGATCTTGTATGTGCACTTATTAACAAGCACCTCTGTTTGACTCCCTGTTGCCTGCAGTCCATTATAACAATAGATGATGGTAAGATGGTGCACATACAGAAGTGGGATGGCAAGGAGACCACTCTGGTCAGGGAAGTCAACAGCAACAACCTCACACTGGTCAGTGCTCATTCAAAAGACATAAATTTCACACCTCTATGTGTTTGCTGCATTTTAACTTTACTTCTGTCTCCACCACAGACACTGACACTTGGAGATGTTGTCTGCACACGACTCTACGAGAAGGCAGAGTAAATCCTAACACCTGCATCAACCCCTCAACCCTGCACAGATAACACCGTAACACCACCTCAAACCAGGCAAACACCTTCTATGGTTGCTGTCAATGCCCCTTAGTGTTCTTTTATACTGTACGCTCAGTATTAACATCACTGCTATGACCCCCCACCCCTTCTCTTTATACGGTTGTTCCTTCTACTGTATGTTTATTTCTCTCTAATATCCCACGTCAGCAATTTAGTTTTTTTTAAAGAAATAATGTGTTGTCCCTGGTGCCCATGATAAGCTGAGAAGTGTTACAATTTGGAGGTGTGACTTATGAGATCTGAAAAAATAATAATAAAAGTGTTCATATTGATCAAATGATGTATCTTCTTTAAGCTTATAAGACTTTACACAAATATGGCAGGTGTACAGGAAGTTTATTTGTTGAAGGTTGGACCGTGAAGTATTCTAACACTGAAATTCGAAATGTGTCACTTGATTTGTAATTTAATAAATGCCATATAAATGAGTTTTTCAATCCTGAGCCAATTTTCAAGTCAAAGAAAACATCAAAGCAAAAGAGATCAGCAGTGCATCAGAACCTCTACCCATCAAAGTATAAAGACAACAGTTTCCACAGTGGTTAATAATAGCATTTCACTTCTTGCTCCTGTGAGGGGAACATTTTTAAGCCAGTACTAGGTGGTTGGATATGTCCTGTTCACTTATGTAGGTGTGTGCGTGTGCTTTCTAAATTCAGTTCATTCCCTCCCTCATAGCTTATTGGTGTCATGTGTTGGTGAAAGACTGCCAAGTGGAGACAGGGTGAAGGGGTGAAAGGGCTGAGGACAAGTCAGGCCTTCTACCTCCAAAACTAACCCTGAGCTGAATGTTCACAAAAAAGAATGAATACAATATATAACACCTCCAGACAATGTATCCCATAGTAGCCAGTCACATATTTTTGTATTGAAAGTAAGAAAAAGTTAAACCACATTGAAATATAATAAAATTGTAAATACAAGACTTCTGCCATTTCAAGGGGCAGAAGTCCCAAATCCACTGATAAGAAAAAGATACCAGGCCTGAACAATTTGAAGTCCAGGGTTACTGTCTTGTATAAGTTGTATTACACACAGACACAGTATTAAAAACAAACTTTAAATTATATCTACAAACTTAATATTCGTTCATAAGATTTTAAGATAAACTGTAAATTAATTGAGCTTGAAAGTTTAAGCCTAAACTTAGAAGACAGTTGGATTAAAAAGTTGATATAGCTTCATAAATCTTTCAATATGCCTTAAAACAATTGGTTTATCTGAAGACAATATGAGGCCTTAACTGTCCAAATTATGTACTTAAAGTCGTTATCCCCTAAAGTGGCTTTTTAATACAACATTCACTATTGATTTGAACTGCTGCTCATATTAACTTTAGATACATATTTAAATTCTTTTTTACACAAAACAAGGACTAGGGATTTGATCCCTTACATCAGGAATATAAATATATGGTATAAATATTATTATATATTATTATTATTAAATGTTATAAATACTATTATAAATAGAATATAAATACTTTTAGTTTTCATGGGCACTTGTTTCAAAACAAGTCCACTATAAAGAAATACAAAGTAATCTTAAATTTTTGTCAAACATCATTAAAAACCATCAGCTGTGGTCACAGCCCCATCTACTAATGTTTTACTTTTAAGCAATTGATTTACAAAGCGTATTAATATTTGTTTCATTATAGTCCAAATGTTAAATCTGCAGTCCTTTGTAACAATGTACAAAATAATTTTTTTATTCTTAGAAAAGATCCCCCAGATCACCTGAGGTCAAATTAAACATTTTAATACGAGTTGAACAAGTATGCAGACTCAACCTTTTACTTTACTGTTGACTGATGCTATTTGCCACACAAGCCCACGCTACAGGTTGTGCAAGCTGTCTCTTGAAAATAGGAGAAAGCACAATTTAAGCCGTAAAGACGATTGAGATTAGCCAATAAACCAGAATCATTACCATTGGAATTGTGTCAAACCACTGCACCTGTAAAAAAAACTCTGTCACTTCAAACAACACAAGACAAACAAGATGTTGATTCCCTAATCACCTAATGTTGTCTTACATTGACAAGCAGCACTTGCGCAACCTTGACCTCAAGGTACATGACCCAACCTGAAATCTATGTTGTGTAAATTTCTTGTTTCAGAACACAGACGCCTGTCTTGCATTAAAACACTACCATAATATGACTCAAGAGTAAACCAGATCCAACCTGAAAATGTCTAATGTTTCGGCTTCCCCAGGACTGTCTTCAACATTACATGGTCAAGAATGATGACATGAAGTGGCATTTTTTTACATTTTAAAAAAATCACCTTTAATAGAGTTGACATAAAGAAAAAGTGGTGTGTGTACTATGAGAAGTGCAGCCAAAAACACAAACCAATATTTGTAAATAGTCCTATTTATAAACCTATTCGTTTTTCTTTGTCTGTGTGGATTGTTTGAGGCTTTACCACCTCAGGTTTCTATGCATCTATGAGCATATCAGATACAGGAGACCTGTAACCAATATGGATTTCCAGAGGGACAGCCACTTACTGCCATATTGCTTACACCTATTTGGTTACTTAAGATGTGTAAACTCATCCCTCTGCAAATAAGCCACAGGGATACTGTGGGGCGTGTCACCGGATTTTTATGTTTGCAGCATGTTCCGTATGGATCCTGCTGATTGTTTTTAAACCTGACGTGCTTACAATAATCAGTCCCCCTTTTAATTCGTGTTTTGATGGCAACAATTAATTAAATCAATCCCCTGTAAATTCTGTGTGCCTTGAACCACAAATTTTTATGAATAGTTATCACAAAATCAGGCATTTTAGGCCAAAACAATGACAAAAAGTTGTATGAAAACCTGGAGAGACTGATTTACTATGGAGAAACAGTGAGCAGAACTTTCCTTAACTTGAATAGATAAAGGTTTCTACAATAAGCTGCTGGTGGAGGGATTATTAAAAGGGTTAGCTGGAAGTCTGTTGCTGCCCACTTCCTCTTTTTTGTCAGATAGCTGCAGTGTGTGTGACTGTAGTTGTGTTTGTGAGTTGTGTAAATTTCTCAGTTGTGTTTGTGTGATTTATGCTTCTTATGTTTCTTCTTCTTTTTGTCCTCTTTGTCATGAGCGTGGTCCCGGCTTCTCCTCTTGGATTTGCATTCACTCTTACTGCTGCTGCTGTCGCTCTCTGACTCCTTTCTCTCCCTCTTCCTCTTCTTCATTTTCTTCTCCTGGTGGATAAACAGAGAAGCACAAAAACTGTTTTGATTAACCAGTGATGGAGCAGAAATGCACAAAAATCCGACTTTAGCTTTTGATGTTCTGAAATTAAATCAACAATTGTTGATTATATTAGCACTAAACTATGCTGTGTTCTGTTAAGCAAGACTTAGACAATTTTGAAACCTAAAAAGAGGAAGCGAAAGTCATGCAGGACCTTAATTGTCAAATATGTACCTTCTTTTTCTTCTTCTTTTTGTCTGATAATTGCTGTGGTGCAACTGTCAAGGTCTGCTGCTGCCTTTGCTGTGACTCTTCGTCGTCCTCTTCAGGCAAAAGAGCATACTGCAAGCCCGGAGCAGAGAAACAGTCCTTTGTGAAGTGACCTAAAGATAAATTAAATGTGATTTTAGAGAAAATTCCCATTAGAAACTTGTATGAAACTGTGCATTGTGTTTTTCCATCCATGATATAAAGGCTGTGTCATACCCTTGCAACCGCACTTTGAACATGTTGTGTTGAGCACAGCCTCCAATGTGATCCGGCTGCCTGAGTGGTCTCTAAACTGCTTGCGTCTCCTTGCATCCTGCCTACAATCACACACACACACACACACACACACACACACACACACACACAATATTAACAGACATCTGCACCTTCACCCACAAACAGACATACATGTTAAAATAAAACTTTAAGCACTTACTCTGCCATGACATTGTTAGGATCCAAGTCTTGCCCTGTTCCCTGATTCACAGCTTTCATGGAGAAAGACAACTTTACCTTGTCATCCTTAATCTGAGAGGCAGAAGCCAAAGCTGATGTCACACTACTTGACTTTACTGACACTGTGTGTGTGTGTGTGTTTGTTTGTTGTTACCTCTTTTCCAATAACTTTAATCCACACATGTTCTCCCACATCAACAATCTCTGATGCATTCTCAACTCGTGAAGCTGACATCTCACTCACATGTACCAGGCCTGTGTAGGAGATAGGTATTTGGTAATAGTAAATTATAATACACAAAAACAAGAGCCACACAAATAAATATTTCTATTGGTGACAAATACATTTGAGCCTGATGGATGACCCTGATGGATGTATAAGACAATATTGGCTCATTGCGGAATGGTACTGGCATGATTGCCAGTCCAACTGTTAATTCTATAATTTATCCATTATGTCATATATATATATTTTGTTAATATATTATCATATATTAACAAAATGTTGTTCAGGGTACACATTTCAGCACCACTTTCACAGGCGCAAAAGGCAGGATAAATATGATTGTAACTTATTTCATACACTTTTATACTTTTTGTTTTAGAAATGTGGATATTATCTCAGGGAATTCTGCATAGTTTGGAAATGGAGGTCAAAGACTACTGTGTCACAATGACTAAGGCATTTCTGAATATATTGATTTAAAATTCTCCACAAATCACTTTGTTCTTCTTAACAACCATGACCATCATGGTCATTATTTCATTATTTTAACTTCCCTATACAAGCATTATCAGGGACATCTGTTGCTAGAAAAACTAAGTGACCAGAAAATAAATAAATTCAAACTGGATTCAAAGTTATTTAAAGACATGAGCTTGTTACTCTCTGTCTGCATTACCTGCAGGGTTCGGGCTACCTTACTGTCCTTAAACAAAAAAATAAACACATAATGACTAATTTTCTTCTTGCAATTGGAAAGGAATTTGTTGAAATGTTAAAATCCTACCCTGGTAGCATCATATAGCTTAGGTACCTTGCAGTCTCTCCTCCTAACTAGCTGAGACAGCAGAGTCACAAAATGACACAGACACTATGCACTTACGGAATCAGGGCTGTTTTTTAGATCCTGCATCCTCTGCATTCGCTCTGCATTGCTTTTCGCCAAGACCTCTGACAGAGGGGTTTTATCTGGCAGTGGATGCCGGTGCTGACAAAGCATTTTTTCTCCACTGGATGTTTCTTTGTTTTATATATTAAAACAAATAAATAACTACTGTTTTCAGTTAAGTTGTGCAAGTTATGATAAAAAGGTTTTCCTAGTTCTGAACCCGTGTTACTCTAATAGACTGACTTCACTCTCAACCCACCTTCCTTCCTGTATCCTGGCAGTCGAACAAAAGCTCCATATGTCTGCACAGAGACTACCTCTCCTTTGGAGATGCTGTACAATGGAGGCAAACCCTCCAGTCCAGCAGGCTCTGATGCTGAGCCATCACGGTCACACATTGGGGCAGTAAAGGCAGACCACAGGTATCATTAGGTAGATCTAGATTGATAGAAAATAGAACAATTTTTTAACTTTTAAGGTTTTTGTTCCTTTCTTACATCTGTGGGAAATCTTGAAAACGGGAAATTTTAGTAGAATCAATTCAAGAGGCTAATCTTGTTAATATCAAAATATTTATTTGGAATACTGAAGACTTAAAATAAAGACATCTTCGAGTGCATCTACCAATCTGCTCTGTTCTTTACAATTTAACTGAACTGAAATGGACTAAAAGGTTATCGAGAAAGAAAGAGGCATTTTCAGCATGTAAGACCTTGAAAACTGACTCAAATTAAAAGGAGTGGATTGGCAATAAATATATATTGTGAAATAATCCAAGTGTAGTAAGGACACTGTATATAGATATTAAAGTTTTTATAATTATGTAAGTCCCTTGTAATATTTTTAGGTTTTAAGCAGAACGATTGTATCCTGGGGAAAATAGTATATGCATTTCTTTAAAAACATATATAAAAGGATGCAAATAGAATTATTTTGGTCAGGAGAGATAACACACTAATGAAGAATCGTTTAAATATCTTTGAAGTTCTGAATTATAAACAATTTTAACAGCCCACTTATTTAATCTATTGACTTTTCTACAGTGTTTTCCCATATGCTTTGTCACAATGAAGTTAAATCTAGCTAACTGTTTCTAGCTACCTGGTTTGTATGAGATCCAGTAGGTAACTTAACTCGGAATGAGGCTATTTGAGGCTACCGTTAGCTAGCTACATCCAAGTATTGTTTTTACCTATTAAATCTTATTTAACCCAACAAAACACATACACAGGATAGCTGGTTTTAACTGATATAAAGTACAGAGACGACTAGATAAGTTAGGTAGTTCAGAATGTAACTCAAATTCTGGAGATAATAAAAAAAATAAAGATTTGCTACCTTTCGCATTAGCTGAGATGATTCAGTTTTACATCCGGTGCGAATCGGTTTGACAACAATCAAAACAGGCAATCAGCGCATGTGGTGCAAACTTTCACCAATCACAAGCCTCAAAGCCATCGGAAGTAGTTACCTCTTTTCTTCGTTGGTGCTTCCTCGCTCGACGTCTCTTCATAAAAGACGTCCATTATTTTTTTTTTTTATAAATTAGGCAATTGAACTTAAACGGTTTTTTCTGTTTATTGTCGACTAACCTGGGATGATTGAACCTAAGAAGAGAGCGGCGGACATGGCGGTGGTTCCTGCTGCCGTGAAGCGACCACGGACGGAGCTGGTGGCCGCGGCTCAGTCTCAGCAACTCGTGGCCTCGGTAAAGAGAAAAACCTGGAGACTGCAGTAGAAACTTTTTAGCACAACCGAAACATACACACAGCAAATTATACTATATTTTTATCCAAGTGCCATAACTTGACCAAAAAGGGGGTTTTAAGCGTTTAAAAACGACCAGCTCATGGATATACACCGAAGATAACATTATGTGACTAGAGCAGGAAATACTGTATTGTAATGAGTATGTTTAGCCATGTGATATTTACCGTAGTGTGTTGCTTAGTGATTTTATCTTCTACGCTGCTATGATATCCCAATCTTAAGTATTAATATTATGGCTTTCGTACGTTTTTGGGGCCTACCTACTAAGACATTTCGTTTTAGCTATTTCGGCAAAAGCAAAACTCAGCTAATTTCATCATTGCTTAGAAAATAAATTCCGCGCCGAAGCATTCGCGTTGCATTTTCTTTTTTAGAAATGCTTTTTCTAGTTCTTATTTGTATTTCACAATGTGTCAATAATTTCAGCAACACTTGAAATCGAAGTTTGTAGGTCTCTCTCCATTTGATGAAAGGTACAGTGCATCCAGAAAGTATTTGCAAAGATTTCAAACAAACGTCTTTCACATTCAAAATAATGAATTTATTCAACTTTGGAATAACGCTGTAACATAACAAAATGTGGAAAAAGTTAAGCCTGTGAATACTTTCTGAATCCACTGTATAATATTGAAATTTGTTTAAGTTGATTTGGGGTGGTGTAGTTTACCCATATTGTAGCCTGCAGTTTGTTTAGCGTGCTGATTATATGGAGAGGTGTTTATAATATTTAGCCTAACCTCACAGAGACAAGATATTAGAAATACTTACCAGGTAGCTAAAATAATAATTTATTGCAATAATTAAAATGTTTAGACTAGTGACAAACATCAACTTGTCTAGGTAGATATTACTGCTCAGCATAACCTATCTAATATCAATATTTGACTGCGCTTATTTTACAATTCCTTCAGACCAGCTTATATTAAATTGCTGATATGACCCCTTTAGGGCCCCCCACGAACCTCTAGCCTGCAGGCCCCAATTATGTTGATGTCTGGGCATGAGGGTGAGGTCTACTGCTGCAAGTTTCACCCAAATGGAGCCACTCTGGCCTCCTCAGGATTTGACAGGCTCATATGTGAGTAATAAAGCTTGTTAACATGTTATAATATTCCTTGTTACTTTGAGTATTTTGTTGTACACAGTACATGTACACTTTTCCTTTGGCTGCAGTTCTCTGGAATGTGTATGGAGACTGTGAAAATTATGCCACATTGAAGGGCCATAGTGGAGCAGTGATGGAGCTGCACTACAACACAGATGGCAGGTTTGAATGATCATTAAGAATCTTTTGAAAATTCGGTGAACAAAACTTTACTCAACACTATAAGCAGTATTAATGAAATGAGTAGCATGAACATATAGTTGTGAATGAACAAACAGAAAGAATGAAGATCAACCCCCACAATGGATCATCATCTGAGTTTTTAGAAAGTACTGTGTAGTATGACACTGGTTCGCTTTAACCAAGCAAAACCCAGCCAGAGACAGCTTTAGTTTCGTAATTATAGGTCACATTGTCAAAAGCTGAACCAAACCAAAATTTGGCATATTATCAGTATTCAATGGAAATATACATATACAAAACAAGTATTTTTTGTTATGTTCCAGCGTGCTTTTTTCAGCTAGCACAGACAAGACTGTTGGTGTGTGGGACAGTGAAACGGGAGAGCGAGTCAAGCGCCTGAAGGGCCACACCTCCTTTGTTAACACATGTTACCCCGCACGCCGAGGGCCCCAGCTTGTCTGTACCGGCAGTGACGATGGCACAGTCAAGGTGAGATTCCCATTTGCAAATTTGTTTAAATAAATTCATTTAAATGGTTAGAGAATGGATTATGATATGAAAATGATATATGAACTAATTTCATTTATCTCCAGTTCAGTTGTTTGGCTGCTTAGGCTTTTGTTTGACTATATGTTTTTGTCACTGTGGTAGCTGTGGGACATCCGTAAGAAGGGGGCCATCCACACTTTCCAGAACACCTACCAGGTGCTGGCTGTGACCTTCAATGATACCAGTGATCAGATTTTGTCTGGAGGCATCGATAATGACATCAAGGTACTGAGCTCCTGCACACATAGTAAACTAGGGGGATGACACTGGGAACACATTTTGTAAATAGTGTTTATATTATATTAACTGACAACAGTAGGGAGATAATTTAATAAAAATTATATCCAATAAATACCAGTAAGGTGAAAATAATAATATCTTTTACACTAGATTTTTTGCAGTACATTCTCATGTACTTTAACATGAGTAAAATTAGCTCACGTGCTTGTTTGTTCCTCTTGTTGGTATATTGAAATCTTCAGTTTATAATGGTCCTGGGAAGTATGCAACTTATCAAAGAGCAGTCATTGTATTCGACTGATTCATTTGATTTGATTGAGAAGAATGAACTGTCAGAGTGAGATTTTGAGATCTTTATCATCAAAGCCATCAATATTTTGCTCCACTTATATTCATGCTGCGGCTGATATACTGTACTGAGAATAAAACTAAGCTAATTATGTTTTCTTTTCAATGAATGAAACGAAACTGATTTGTTATCAAAAGAAGATGATCTGTTTTGTCAAGAAGAAAATACAATGTATATTGTAGTAATGCAACAGAAACAACCCATAAAGGGAAGCCAGGCCCCCTTTGGCTGCCAGTTTTTGTTAAACATGATGAAAAATACCCATTCTTAAACTGAAAAATTACCATAGATATAACCATAAATGTATTTCTTTTTTCTTTTTTAAGTTAAAAATATGATAACATTAAAGACCAATGAAATTATTATAAACAGTGAAGTCGGTAGCTTCCTTAAATACTGAATTGTGGATGTTAAACACTATGAAACCAGGAGAAAAGATTTGCTTACATTTTTCAGTTTTGTGTTTACAACCCCAAATCCAAAAAAGTTGGGAAGATGTAAATTTAAAAAAGAATGCAATGATTTGCAAATCTCATCTACATATTTTATTCTCAGTAGAACATAAACAACACATTAGATGTTGAAACTTGTTTTTACTATGTCATGGAAAATATTAGCTCATTTTGAATTACTATGTTTTTAATCTATGGGACAACTCACTCTTCTGGTGAGGAAGATGAGTTTCTAATATTAAAAAGGTCTAATTAAAAACAGGTCTTTCGGGTAGTATCTGTGGTTGGTGAACAACATTTACTCTCTAATTTGAGCATGAGTGAATAATATAGCTCTTTGTCAGTGTGCTCTGAAATTCTTTCCCTCAGATCTTTTTAAGCCTATTAAATGGTGAATTTAGTGCTTCATTTGTAGAATCACATTGGTATGCCTACTCTCTGCTCTCTACATCTGATCTGCATGCACTACAGTAATTTACTACAAATTACAATTTACTAAAATCAATATTAGTCCACATATCTGTTTCTTTATATTATGTTTACTTCAGTGATTAATTAAGTTTAATGCTAGCGTCAGTGCTGCAGATAATAGTACATTTAAGCATCAATAAACCAATCAACACTTCAGAAAAATGTAATTGTCAAGAGGAAACAACTTTGGATGGATTTTTGCTTGGAAGAAAAATCCTGGGACAGTTTTATTAGAGCAGCAGGACATATACTGAACTGTTGTTTTGTTTAACTATAGAAACTGCAAATCTCTGTGCCGTAGGTACTTGTTGAGGCTACAGTAATAACAGTGTCACAGATGAGGACTTATTATTAGATATAATTTACTGCTACTTTGCAGTGCGCATAAAAAAGTTGACAGCTACTCTAAATATTGAGACAAATGAGCTTCCTTCACATTTGTTTGGGGAGTGTAAAAAAGAATCTGAAAGTGGAAGTATTCAAATGAAGTTCCCAATATTGTGAGAGAGAGAGTGAGAGAGAGAGAGGGAGTCAGTCATCATCTGTTGTTTGGGTTGTACAGGTGTGGGACCTGAGGCAGAATAAGCTGATCTACAATATGCACGGCCACGGTGACTCAGTAACTGGCCTCAGCCTGAGCTCGGAGGGATCATATCTTCTTTCAAACTCCATGGACAACACAGGTAGTATATGTGTATGAGAAATGACCTTTTCATCAGGTAATAACAATGATATTTCTGGGGCTAAATTCTTTTTTTTTTTGGTTTTGCGTTCCTCTATAGTGCGTATTTGGGATGTTCGACCATTTGCACCAAAGGAAAGATGTGTGAAGATTTTCCAGGGCAATGTTCACAATTTTGAAAAGGTAACACTTCAGTTAACTCAGAGGGCACATGCAGCTTGCTTGCACCACATGATTTTTCTTTAAAGGAATGAATACTATGTGTGTTGCTTTCTTATTTTGCACTGTAATTCTGCGAAAAGATTTATTGTTATTTATTTTTATTATGACTTGTCCTAATAACATAAGTGACTAACTGATGCAGTTGTGCTGGCAGCGCCTGTTGTCAACCACAGTTACATGGGTTAGTGTCTCCATGTCTCCAGTCTCAGCTGTCAGTTCTAATAAAGAAAATCTCACTCTTTTTTTCTAAAAGTGCTATATAGGCAGAGCATTTTATTATAGTAATGATTAGATGTGTTGATTTGTTTGTAATGTTTGTCTTTCAGAATTTGCTGAGGTGCTCCTGGTCTACTGATGGCAGTAAGATAGCTGCAGGTTCAGCTGACAGGTAAGAAGAAACCACACACAATGTGGTCATTACTATTTTCTGGTTTGTGAAATTCTTGTCATTGTAAGCTAAAGTTCTAATGTCACCTCTGGCAAGACCTTGGGTTCCACTAGCTTCTGTAATAATGCAATCTCTTATTGAACATTTATTTTAACAGTCTTATTCTCATTGTTTCAGGGGTTTATTATACATATACTATAGCACCTGTTATTAGTACGAGAAAATTTTCAGTGAGTGTGGCTACATCAGAATTGTATTCAACTTTATTGTTCACCATTATGGAAAATTGTCTTTCCATCATTATCTGTGATCACTTATTATTCGGGTTGCAGGGGAGCTGGAGCCTATCTCAGGGCAATCACAGAGAGATGCACAAAGACAACCATTCGCACTCACGTTCACACCTAAGGGCACTTTTAGATTGACCAATAAACCTAACATGCATCTTTTTGGACTGTGGGAGGAAACCGGAGTACCAGCCTCAGAGAACCACTTAGATTTAAAACAGTTGTTGGAACCTCCTCTCGAAAGGCTTTTCCTCAAAGAGGGGAGTTGCTTAGTGAGAATCATCTCTATCGCCATTCAATTGTAAACCACTATTGATCTGTTACCAGCTCCCATGAAAATTTATCACTGTGACAATGCCCTCACTTAACTCATGATTGTAACGTAACATAATAACCACCAACACCGTAATGTAATTCTAATGTCATTTTCAAACCTTTTAGCTGTAGTTTCTTCTAAAATGTCAACAATCTTTGACTGTCTCTCTCCTGCTTTTATTAGTTGTGTTTGAACTGGTTACAGCTACTTGTCTCATTCGTGAATTTTAAACCCACAACTGCTTATGAGGCTCGTGGGAAACAGTGTTCATTGAAACTGTATTTAATCAGTCAAGCCTATTTATTTATATTCAGTTGAGTCCAAAATTTTGCAACCTCGTACTTTGAAATGGCAAAAAACAAAAAATGTGTTACATAATATATAATGCACATTCCACTAATGCAAATGTTTCTTTATTGTGCAAAGTAACAAGAATGGCCAAGGAGTTTATAAAGAGACAGATAATAAAATAGTGAAAATTATATTGGTGCAAAAATGTGCTTCCCCCTTTATGAAATGTACTTTTATACTTGGTACGTTTTCCTTTATAACCTCCTCCAAACTTATTAGGTACCTGTGAGCAGTGTTTCTATACTTTCGGATGACTTTGTAGCCCATTCTTCGTGGCATAATTGTTCTACCAGATTGCTTGGTGGCCTGCTAGGGACAGCCTTTTTCATACTTATCCCAAGGTTTTCAATGTTATTTAAGGTTAGAAGAATGTTTTATAATGGTAAAACATTCTTTCCTCATTCAACCTTATTTTTTAAAAAGCATTACTGAGTTGACTTTGCTTTGTGCTTTACATCATTGTTTTGTTGAAAGATCCAATGCCTCTTAATTTTTAGTTTTGATGATAAGAGGCTTTGCTATAAAATCCTTTGGCCTGCATTCATACTTCCTTTGAGTTAAGGAAAGGTTTAGTGTCTAATGCAGGCATACACCCTTAAAACATCAGATCTCTATCATGTTTAACTTTGGGAATTGTTTTCCTCTCCTCATAGGCAGAAACAGGAAACAGGAGTCTCTACCTAAAAACCTTGAAGGTTGGGTTATTAAACCTCCTCCCTAGTCAGGGTCCAGACCATAACAAAGTTGTCACAACTCTTTTGAACATACACTTTTTTTTCTCACTTATACTGAATTTTGTAAAATTCCATGTTTATAAAAAACTTAAACAGAAAGTAACATTATAACAAAGTTTGATGAATTGAAGTTCTTGTCTAAAATAAGTACATCTCTAGAATAGTTGTATTTTTTAAATGCTTGTATTTTTTTTATTTAAATGGACGTGATTTGGAAAAGCATACACCTGTCTATATAAGGTCCCACAAAATTGGCTTTACTTAACTTAAAACATCTTGGAACAAAAATAAAATATTTGCATCATAACTCTTGTTATTTACTTTGTGTTTTTAGGTTTGTGTATATTTGGGACACAACATCACGTAGAATCCTGTACAAACTGCCAGGCCATGCTGGCTCTGTCAATGAAGTGGTCTTCCACCCAGAGGAGCCTATAGGTGAGTGGACCAGCTGTAATACATGTTAGAAGAATGATGTAGAGGTATTTTAACACTAAGTTGTGTTTTTCCACTTAAGAAACAAGTACACAAGCTAAAACAGAAAAAATTTTAATAGTATATGAAAGAAATGCCAGTAATTCTATTTTTCTGTGTTCAGTTTAAATTGATAAAATAGATTTAGTTCATTTTAGCGTGAGAGTTTCACTAAGCCTTAGCTAGAAATCTAGGATCATAATAAGAGTTTAATCGCCTTTTTTCTTTGTCCCCTAAACAGTGCTGTCAGGCTCCAGTGATAAACGACTTTACATGGGAGAAATTCAGTAAAGAGTGTGTGCGTGTGTGTGTGTGTGTGTCCTGCAAGCGAGTGTTCTGCCGTGGTAGTGACTGGGTGGTGATCAGCAGTGGGTGAACAGTCATTTCATGTGCTTCAGATCGTCTCAGAACAACCTCAGGATATGTGTTTGAAGTTTATTATGCTCAGTTTAAGCCACCTCTTCAATGTTGTGTTTTTTTTTTTTTAATTCTGATTAGTTTTTTTTTAATAAACTTGTCTTCTGTAAACCAAGTGTGTTAAATTGATTGATTTTATTTTTATTGCTTCCTGTGTTTTAGTAGATATAACTGAGTACTAGTTTATTCCAACATTTCTGAGCTCATAAAAAAGACATTTTTTTTTCTTTTAAACACAGCTGCTTATTTATGTAGAGATGGAACAAGTTATTTATTACCATCAACCCAATAGTACCTTTTAGTACTTTGTACCTTGCACTTCACTAGCATGCTTTTGCATTTGGCAGTGGTTGCAGGAATTTAATTGTATGTTATAGATCATCTGGCATGTAATCTGTCCTCAACGTAAATGTTTGTAATTCCCTTCTTTTGTCCATTTAGAGTGGAGCTCTTAACAATTCTGAATTAAGTTTTATCTGAAGTGATGTGTTGGTCATAATCTTGACTATTGCTGCACTGTTATTGTCGGTACTGTGTAATTACAGAGCAGGTACAGGGCAACGCAGAGTGGCGTCCATTATAAAAAATATTCAGATTAACCTACTTAAACGTTAAATCACTTTTAATAGAAAAAAACAATGTAAGACTGTTAACTAACAAGCATTCTTTGATTGATGTGGTGATATTTGACTAATGTGACCATGTTTCACATTGAAGCACTGCTCATAATAACAGATTTTTCCGCAGGCTGCTCAGTATCCCCATATTTGTGGTGGTGGGAGGAGGTAAAAGACTTTATTATCTCCTCCTGTCTGAACCACCTCCACCATGACACCCCGTTTTCTTTTGTGCTCCTTATAAACGCCTTGCGGGGCTGCCGCGCGCGCGCGCACGCACGCGGGTCTGCAGAATCCATGCAGCTCCTCCTCGAGGGGGTCGCGGTGACTCTGAACCCCCACCCCCTCGTCTTTCTTCCCCCCCAGCTCCTCCTGCGCCCGCCCCGGCACCGATTGTTGACAAAAGACGCTGCGAGACGGAGCGGAGGAGCCCACAGCCCGGTACCGGTGAGCAGATCTCCCCGTTAACTCGACATATTTCCCTGAACAGCTTGAGGAGAAGAAGATCGGGTTGGGGGAGTTGGGGTAGTGGGGGTAGTAGTGGTGGTGGGGACGAGAACTCTTCCGCTCCTAGAAAACCGTGAGTCACAACGGGCTGCTTTGTGTCGGTATAGCCGAGTGATCGTTAGCCGTAGTAAGACTGCGGGGTCGCTCTCCTCCTCCCCTCCGTCGCCGTGTGATTCGCTATCATATGATGCTCATTTCTGTCTGTAGCCTGGGACCGATTATGACAGCTTTCCGTCTCTCTTTGTGCCTTTGTGTATCCCCTCTCCGGAAGGTGTGGCCGAGGTGATTTGCTTGTCGGACCGCTGCAGGCCGGCCTGAAGTGGACGTCCCCCCCTCTTCTCCCCTCTTCTCTTTCCTGAAAAGAATCGGTATTTACGGACAAATCCAGCGGCCAACATGGGTCACTCGCCGTGAGTGGAAGTGGTAGATCAGCGTTGCAGGAGGCGGCGGCGGGGGCCTTGGGCAGGTCTTTTCAGTCGGGAATGGTGTGAGCAGAAAGAACCAGGCAGTCTGGATCTGACCGGGGACCCGTCTTTTCCCCGGAGCCTGCGCGGCTCCAAGCCGCGTCCTGAGCCCTCCAAGATGGGGAAGTGCGACGGGAGATGTACGCTGCTGGTGATCTGTTCACTGCAGTTGGTGAGTTTGTATTCGTGTGTGTTTGTGCGTAAAGCTGCTTTTCTAGTCACTCAACACAAAGATATAATTAGAGCAGCGTGCTGCAGACCCGCTCATTGCAATCAGCCCCTCTGAACAGTCACACTACAACACCTTTGAACTGCAGCTGCTGGGTTGCCATGGCACATTACAGGCGAGTGTGTGCGTGCGTGTATGTGTCTTAGAGGCAGAGGGAGTAGGGCAGGGGGCCACTTTGGTGTCAGGGTGGTCTGTATATGTATAAAGAAGGAAGTGATAGCCCCATTCTGGCAAAAACCATGTGAATGTTAAACACAAGAGGGACGAGGAGCCCTGTTCACCATTTGGACTCTGTCCCGGAGTTAAAGTTAGCTACAGTCTACAAATAGCTCGAGACTTTCCCTCTAAAATGTAATAAGTGTGTAATCAGTATCATCTACTGGTGTAGTAATCATGATGCAGGCAGCAGCGTGAGGGCTGATTGTAGAGGCTATTGTTCAATGGGTGATCAGTTGTTGTGGCAGGGGGATTCGGCCCATAGATTCTCATTAGTTTGGGGGAGCTTTTGGGGGGTTGCTCCTCTTTTACAGTCACTGGACTGGCTGGTGTTCCAGGCAGTTGCCATGGAAACAACTGCGGCAGACCTATGTATGTGTGTCCCTGTCACTGTGTGTGTGTGTGTGTGTGTGTGTAGCCTTGATTTCTTATTATGTGTTGTGGTCATATGTGCATTGTATTTGCATATGTTTATACTTGTGTGTTTTTATTTTCCTCTATTTTTCTCTAATGTATAAGAGGCTATTTGAACCCCCATACTCTCGGTCTACTAGGTGGCAGCCCTCCAGAGGCAGGTGTTTGACTTTCTTGGCTACCAATGGGCTCCCATCCTGGCCAACTTCCTCCATATTATGGCCGTCATCCTGGGCATGTTTGGCACTGTGCAGTTTCGCTTCAGATACCTCATCTTTGTGAGTATAACCCAGGGGCGATTATGGCGCAGGAGATAGAGCGGTCGTCCGCCAATCCCGCAGTTGCATGTTCGATCCCCAGCTCCTCTGGTCACACGTTGAAGTGTTCTTGAGCAAGACAATAAACCCCAACTTAGTTGCTCCCAGTGAGCCTTGGCCAGCTGCATAGCTGCTCCCCCATCGGTGTGTGTGTGTGCGTGCGATTGGGTGAATGACAAGCAGTGTAAAAGGCTTTGAGTGCCAATAGGTAGAAAAACAGTATATAAGTGCAGACCATTTACCATTTTACCTTCTGATAATGTCAGAGCTCCAGTTTAAGTTGATAAAACACAAGTCTGTAGCAATTTTGTAACTCATGTCCGTGTCTGTTTGGCAGTATGCAGTATGGCTGGTCGTTTGGGTTGGCTGGAACTCCTTCATCATCTGTTTCTACTTGGAGGTTGGAAAACTGTCTCAGGTAAGTTATGTGTTTGTGTCCCATGTCCCTCTACAGCTTGGAATTTTGTATCAGTCCAGTCACTGTTTCCTAGTCAGGCTAGGACCTCTTACAAAACATTTATTTGCAATAGAGCTGAAACAATCCGTGCAATTATTGAAAAGTCAAACAAAAATAAATGATTTTAATAACTAATTATTTATTTGTTTTGAGGTGGTATAATTGGGGCTGGGTTGTTGGAGCTTGAGTTGGACAAAACATCTGAAGTCATATAAAACTCTAAGAAACTGATGAGTATTTTTCTAAATTGAGATATTTTTAGATTAAGCGATTAGTTAAGAAAAAGGATCATGAAACTTTTCACATTTTTTGTACTTTTTGTAGCCTAAACAATGAATAGATGATTTGAACACAGACACGAAGTCAGCAATGAGAATAAAGCTTAGTTGTTAATTTCTTTAACATGTGAATATGTGTTGACTTTCAGGATAGAGACTTTCTCATGACATTCAACACATCACTCCATCGTTCTTGGTGGATGGAGCATGGTCCAGGTTGCCTGGTAACGCCAGTGCTTGACTCTCGAATGGCCCCCGATGACCACCATGTCATCACTGTTTCTGGGTGCCTCCTTGACTACCAGTACATTGAGGTGTTGAGTTCAGCCATTCAGATCCTGTTGGCCGTAAGTATCTAACACTCAAATTATGAGTAAGTCAGCAGTGACTCAGCCTATGCAAAAGCAATCATCTTGTTTCTGACCATCTCATCTATAACAGCTCTTTGGCTTCGTATACACCTGCTACGTGAGCAAAGTCTTTCAAGATGACGAGGACAGCTGTAAGTGCTTTTGTCTTCCTTGCACAGCTGATTAGGTTTGTTCATGTCAGAGTGTTGAGAGGGATTCTGTGTTAAAGATCCGTTGCTTTGGATTATTGTTTTCTCTTGTCTGAGTCATGAGTGATATCACTGCAGAGGATTCATTCTGTGTGATCTTAGTGCTTCATCTGTGTGAAGAATTCAAGTTGTCTGCCAGAATTCTCATAGTCAAGAGTGTCCGTCTGTCTGCTGGCTAATGCTTGTTGGTTGTCTTGGGTGTGCCATCTGTGTCTCTGAATAGTTCTTCTCCTCATGTACCTCCTGAGTGTTTTACTCTCACTCACACAAGTACTGTATTTTACAATTTGGCATCATGAGTTTAACCTCTTTCAAAATGAAGGGCACTCTGTGTCTGTAATGCTAACAGCATGGTGTGTGGTAATAGTGAGATAACAATGACATGCAAAATCATCACTTTTTTTTGTGAATTATTATTATATTCTGAACAATACAAGACTAATGAAACTTGCACAGATAATGACAGTTTAGACTTTAACAATAATAACCACAAATGATATATCCTTATATAGATTTTTATATTTACAGATAAATACTTTATTACATAAGCAAAAAGTCTTGATAGGTTTCCATTAAATTATTTTTAACTAGAATTAACTGACTAACATATTTAGTTATTTAGTTAAGGCATGCTTTTTGGTGGACAAACTAATGTTTTAAAATTTGTATCTTAAGCATTCCTGTTCAGCAGTCTTCTTTTACATATTGGTTTACAGATACATCAATGTAGATACGCTATACTACAAATTTAATTACACCTCTGTGTACGCTAACATTTTGAAATACTCTAAAATCCCCCATCCTACAATAATTAAAGTCTATATCTTTTAATTAAAGTGTTTAGCCTAAATTTGGTAGCATAAACGTAACCTTTGACCAGCCACGTTTCTTAACCCCTGTCTAATGTAACATGGCTGAATGTGGTATGGGATTGTCTAAACAATTAAGAAACCAGATTGTTTGCAGAGTGTACAGCAGCATTGGTAGGCAACTCAGCATAAGGTAGAACATAGTGGTAATAGTGGTTACCATTGTCAAAATGTGACACCACAAAAAAATTTGTAATTTATGCAACCTTTCATTAAGAAACAGATGAGTAAATGATTCTAAATTGACACAAAGGTTATCTGTGGATTTAAGTGTCTCAGTGACTGACTTGACTGTGCCAAGGATACTGGATTAAGTCAACCTCTACAGACAGCATCCAAGAAGAGAACCCAAAAGAATGTGAAAATAAGTCTGAATATTGGCAGCACATTCATTAGTTAAATATAACCAAAATAAAATTAGTTTGGATCAGATAGGGTCTAGCTTGTTTGCTGTGGAACTGGTCAGTACTACTACAGAAACTTCATGGTGTCAAACATATAACTTTACTGGGAGTTAATATGGAGCAGCATGATTGCAAACGGTTTTGTAAAGATGATTTTTACAGATGATTCAATGCGTCCAGTTTTGTAAAACCGAAAAGTGGACATGAAGAAGACAAAAAATTAAATAACAGAATCTGACTAAGGGTGGGTATATTTTGTTGCAGTTGGTTCTTAAACATTAAAGTTTAATTAGTCAAATATTTTTTTTTCAAATGAATTGGAATCAATCTTTTTGGGTTTTGTTGAAAAGCAAATAGGCTATAATTGTATTAAATGCACAGGATTTGTCCAATTACCCCTATTAACATGTACCTGCACCTGGTTTCATTTATAAAATAGTGTAAATTAAAGCAAATCAGTGTGACTTTCTACTTTCAGAAACACTCCTTTTAAAGGAATAATATTACTAAAGCAATAAATCTTGCATTAAAGACAGCTCCTTAACATGCAGATTATAGCTACAGGGGCTCCTTTTCTGTGGGCACCATGCTTATTCCTCTGAATCAATTGAGAAAGATTAGAACAATGTATCAGTGACATAGAGGCAGGGAGAAAGATGGTGTAGGGTGCAGTTTGGCCGACTCTGATGCCACAGTGTTATAAAGGTATACTGAAAACACTGCAGTACCATCTGATGCCATAATGGATTTTCATGCCAAAATACTATCTGATTTTGTTATATGACACTTGATTACAAAAACAGATCAAAAGAAAGCTGGAATGATGTCACCCCCTCTTTTTCTTTGTCCTTCTAAAGTTGATTTCATTGGTGGGTTTGACTCCTATGGCTATCAGCCTCCTCAGAAGTCCTCTCATCTGCAACTGCAGCCTCTTTACACGTGAGTTACAAATATATCTTTCTCCAGAGTACTGCTTTATATTGATCTTATAGTTGAATTGTTTTTTTCTTTTAACTAGTATTCCAATGATTTTAGTAGTGCAGCTCCATAAAGTTGAGATACCAACTTTATGGAGCTGCACTACTAAAATCAGTGGAGTACAAGAGCCAGATTAGAAGAAATTGTAAAATTTAATGCAGTAGGATGAAATATCTTGACTTATAGTCCCTAATGTTTGTTAAGTTTAAATGCTGGATCCTGCATTCCTCCAAATGTATTTCTGTTATCCAGCAGCCATAGCTTTTCTGTTAAACATTCAGACTTTGTAAAACTCTTTCTGGAGGGACACAAGTTATTATTATTAACTGTTCACATGCGTAGTATAATGATGAATGTAAAATCATTGAATTGCCACAGTTATAATAATGTGCAATCACTGGTGTATGTATCCCCTTTTGATCTCTCTTGCATCCCAGGGCTGGTTAGCTGTTGGTAGCGCCCCCTTCATGCCAAACCCTGATGGTGTAACTGTGGATGGAACCCGGCAGCCGTCCTGATGAAACTTACTCTGTGTGTCACAGTTTACTTGAGGAATGGACTTAACCCCACCCAGAGAGAGAGAGAGGACTGTGTGTTGTGTGTGCGCACTTGTATCTGACAATGAGAAATACAGCCCTGATTAGAATGTACAGAGCTCAGGGAAGAACCAGCATACCAGGCGGTGTGGTACAAAGATGGAGTATGCCGAGGTGCGAAGGAGAGATACAGAGAACAAGAGCTGGGGACACCTCTGTCAAATCACCAAGGACACACTTCACTAAACTGCCAGCTCTCAACACTCCCACAAGTGTGTGTGTGTGTGTGTGTGTGTGTGTGTGTGTGTGTGTGTGTGTGTGATTGTGTAACTCCACAGGACTAGCTGGTGCTCTGAGGTTGCACCCTGGACTCTTACCACTCAGTGCTCCTGTGAATTTAATTTTCTGGGGGCTTGTGTGTGTGTGTGTGTGTGTGTGTATATGTGCGTAACTGTGTGTGTGTGTGTGTGTGTGTGTGTGTGTGTGTGTGTGTGTGTGTGTGTGTGCACGCGGGAAGGGGGGGAGGGATCACTTAACAAAAATGAGGCACGGCTCGTACCTGTTGTCGTTTTAGAATGTGGTGATGTCAAACTAGAGCAGTCTTTCGATTCCGGCTCCCAAAGCCATCTTTCCCTTCTACCATGCCATTCAAATCACTGTTGATCATTAACATTTTTCTGTTACAGCTTAGATTTGGTGGGGCAATAAGACGGAGTTGGCGAAGTGGAAAGGGTGAACTGCCTGAAGAATCATGCTAGAAATTATTTTTCGAATTATCCAGGAGTTCAGGGACACCACAGCAGATAATTTGTTTGCATGTTGATTTGATACAGTTTTTACGCCAGATGCCTACTGACGCAACCCTCCCCAATTTCTACCGGGCCTGGAACCAGCACTGTGTGGCTGGGGATGAGGATGGTCTGTTAGGGGTTCACTGTCTTGTCCAGAGACGAACCTGCAACCCTATGGTCGGTAGGCAGCAACTCTACCAACTGAGCCCCTAAGAATCAGGCTAGCAATAATTTATTTTAAATATCCTGTAAAAAGCCCAACATCAACTGCGCTTAGTTTGTGTGTGTCTCTTACAATGTGGAGACATACATGTAAAGAAAGACTAAATTATATTCAGATCAGGCTACTGTAATTGTTTTACTGTGTCAGTCTCATAGCAGTTAATACATTTTCTAGATCATTTTGTAGCAATGTATGTGTATCTTTAAGTGAGGACGATAGTGGTGGTATTGCATCAAATAACTCAAAATCCTTTACTGTAATAAAGAAACAAACCCCCCACACATCAATTTAGTTCACGGATGCAATAATAATAGAGCTCCATGGCACAAAGCTAGGATTTCGCTGCACAAACTATACTTAGTAGGGTGTTTATTGGATTTGTTGACAATGAGAAAAATGGAGACTATTGCCTGACTTTCTTTACAGTTGTGGGATATGTCCAAATCAAGTTAAATGTTCTGTTGTGCCAGGATTTTTAGTCTTAAGGAAGATAAATTCAGCCTACTGTACATGTTTTAGTGTTGACTGGGAATGCAGATGGCTTTGGGATCAGGCATTAGTGTGTCTGTAGGGGGGGACAGTGGGGATACTGTGCATGTAAATAACAAGCCAATGATTGTTTTGTTGGTTCCATTTAGTAAAGAGGGTTGTAGGGTTTGTGTGGGACTGGGGGAGAGGAGTACACATCAAGTTTTTCTTCATACCTGTTTCTCTTCTGCGTTTTTGGATATGCTCATGCTGCATTCTTTTGACCCATCTGCAGCTAATTCTCCCCATGATCTTTCTCACTAACCACATGCACCCCTGCAGCTTGTTTGCTGATCTCCACTGGAGCATGTCAACAAAGTAGAGGAAAATATGTCATGAAACATGCACAGTGACACGAGTAGTTTTCGCAGATGTATGTGGAGACCTGAAGAGAGAAGGAGGGTGACAGGTATGAGGTGAAAACCTTAGTGCAAGGTTAAGCTTGAAATATTAAAAATACACTTTCTACACTAACTACTTCTTTTGTCATTTGTAGACACATGTGGAGAGTGACTCAGTGTTTTATAAGTTGAGTGCTTTCAATCCTTCCTTTAATTGCACTATATTAACACTGGGATGTAAGATACATTTTGTCCAGATTAGTTTAGAAGGTTATACAAACATTGCATCAACGTTGGTGAACTGAAAAAGTACATGACTTGTTAAAATGACATGCAAATTGTTGAGAGCTAATCCAACATACAGAAAATAGCACTTTCTCATAACTTACAACAGTACTAAAGCATGAGTTCACAATGACCATTCAATTTTAGCTCATTTCCTAATCTTATTAGGGTAATAATCCACAATAAAGATCTGATTGTTAAAATAATGTCATAGACCATTCACAATAACAAATATAGGATTGTGGCATTCAGTTGAGTTAGTTATTTACCCATGTGGAGAATGTTACAAATAATGCAATAATACTATTAATATATTAAATTAAATTATTTAAAGGGTTAGAGGTTATTTTATTTTGTTTCTCTAGTTTTTAGCCTTTTTTCTTCCTGTAAACAAAAAGGTCAGCGCCCAACAAATGATAAAGCAACGTATAAACTGACCAAGAGGTTGCTAAAAAGCTGATTAGACCAAACAGGTAGCAGACAGGTGGGATATATTGTTTCAGGGCAAATATTGCCAAAACATCTGCCTACAAATTCAGTTTAATGTGCAAAAAAGACAAACCAATTTCTCATTTGCGCTGTAATAAACGCTTAAGAGAGGGAATCCAAATATGACAACTTGTGTACACTTCACCTATGTGATTGCCTTTTATTTTTTTAAAGAGCAGAAATACTGTTTCTGCATTACGTCATGCACACTGTTGGGACTGTCCTTATTCCGCATCCTTGGGGTCGCCACTGGCACGCTTCCAAAAACCCACTGGGGTATTTTTGTTATGTGGGCCACACGCTCCCTTTTCACTCCGTTCACTTACATTCCAGTGGTGTAACGAAGCGTACGGCAGACACTAACTCCCGGACCGTGTGGCGCAGCACGTTGCCATGGCTGCCAAGCTGCCGGTTGCCGTAGAGACCCTGATACATAGTGCACTCCCGTGAAAATATCCTAATACAATCGGGGATCATGAGTTACATATGTAGTTGTCACATTTAGTAAGTTTTTCTGATAAGCTTATTTGATTGTTTTTGTAATTTTTCTTGCTTATTTTAGTAACATCCCCCACTAACGGCTGCCTGCTGAATAAAAGCACCTTTTTTCTCGATTGAACAACATGTGAAAGAGGTCACTCTAATCAGATAAGATCCATTATGAATACACTCCACGATCCAAACATATTACATACACATAACAAAGAGAGCGGTCCGGTGTGACCCTCCCCTCCCGGTTGGCGCAATGAACCGCACGTTCTCTTTCATCCCTTCCCGTCATGCAGCGCTCTCGCCTGCTCCTCTGTCGAGCCGCCATGTTGTCGGAGTGAAAGCCTGGGGTGTCAGAGAGAAACTGGGGCCAAAATCCGCGACCATCCACCCTCTCCGCCGGTGAGTATGGTCTATCTTGTGGTCGCGACAGCATATGAAGTTATTGATTCACGTATCGGTGCCGGTATTGTTGATATGTGGCATCTGTGAGGGGTTAAACAGCAGCATTTAAGGGACTGAAGCGGCTGCATCTCTTTCTGCTGCCTGCCTCCTTCCTCCCGTTGTGTCGGTCTTCCGCTCCAGACAGCTCTCGGGCCTTTGTTAGCATCCGCGTCACGGGGATCTGTGGGGCTGCAGGCGGGTGTTTATTAAGAACAGAATCATTTCGTTAGGGTGCCTCCGTTTAAGGTGTTATGTGGAACCCGTGCTTCGCCACCGGTATGCCCGAGCTGAGCCTGTGTTGGGGAGGCCGTGTTATTGTTGGTAGACACGGGCAGTGGACCTTCCATAACAGATCCGAGCCAGGCATGAGTGGTTGCAGAAGCATGAAACGAATCACCCGGGAATTGTCAAACTATTTTGAACAATTAGCTACATGTTTTCTGTCGTTGTGATGTGTCACGTCTTCCAAAGAGCAAGGTTTTGTCTCTGCCGATACACTTAACGTTATCTCCTGCTAGCTGCATGTTGCCTGCTTGTATTGTCACACCCCTGTCTCTGCCCGGTATGCGGGGGATTGATCCCCGGTATTGAATAATGATTAACCCAGTTAGATTATGGAGCACAGTACCTGTTTCCGGGTGCTAAAGTAAACTTTTGGCAAACAAGCCGTGTGCGCTTTGCGTTAGGGAATGGCCACACTGTTGTGGATTTCCGGGTGTTCCTCTACCGGTTTTCGAGCAGAAGTAAAGAGCTAATGTCTTTGTTGCTGTCTGGATAGTGGAGTAGGAAAACAAACACGAGTGTATCCTTGAATGATCACTTGGCAAGCTGGGCTGTTTTTATTTTTTAGTACTGCTCATCCGGTCATGTCGTGTTTTTTGTCTTTATGGAGGGGGTGTGTTGCACAGTGATTTCGGCAGACTTGAGAGAAAGCTGCATGCGTTTGAAGCTTCAGTGTCAGACGGACTCTGGCAAAGGTAATTACTGTATATGGCTCAGTGTGAACAGAACTGCTTGTAATATCCTTATGGCCTGTAGGGACACTAATGTGGAATTGGTCATTTAAACAGTGTTTGTAAAATACAACTTATCTCTGATTAGGTGTGTACCAAACGTTGACCACTACTACCACCCAATATATTGGGACAGACACACTGTACACATCCAGGGTTTACTAACATAATGACCCACAAGCCTTTATCTTGGTAAAATGACAAGACCCCTCTGACATTTCAAAAAGAGGACCAGTAGTTAGTCTCCATTTCTTGACAAATAAAATTAGCCACTTTCTGTGTTCTGGCTAACCAATCTAATGTTAAATTTGTAATTGTTACATTTACACAAGGAACACCTATCTTGAAGCAGTTCACAGCACAGCCTCTAAAGTTCCCATAAAGTTTAACACCTCTATTTGAGACCTTTTATGAAACTAGGATTTTTTTCAGGGCTGCTGTATTAGAATGCATTACATTTAGCTTTGTGCTTATAATATTCTCCCGTGATGGTATGATACAGTTATAATCGTACGACCATTTACCACAACCAGTACAGGGATCTGCAACAATGTTCCACCCAAACATGTGCCTACCCTGGGGTTCATAGTAACCAATTTCCTGTTTATGGAACATCACTTGTCTTGACCTGGACAAGAGTAACTTATGAACAACACATAAAAGGACACATTCATACATATGCGAAAACTTTCAGAGATGCATAATATGGAAATATTTAAATATGTGTGTTGAAATTCTGTCCATGTGAAAGGAGCATCATACCAGTAAATTTGGCTCCATCCAAAAACAGAGGTACTGTGACGTTTACTTTAAGTCATGCTGGGCCAGTTAAATTATCTACCCCTCAGGCTGGCTTGCAAAGTGGTTCTCTGGTTAATAACATGACTTTTGGTCGTAGCACTCTTCTTCCAACAATTAAGCAGCTTGAATAAAATGTTGCCCCTTTGCATCAGAAATTTCAGAACTAGCATTGTCCCTAATGTGTCTACAACCAACAAACTTTATCATGTACTTTGGCCCTTTTTTGGGCAATAAAGTCAGTGAAGGCTTTTGCTTAGTATTGATACACAAAGCATAGTAATTCTACTGTTCTCTGACAGAAGATGCAGGTCTACATTCAAACTACATATTACACAATTTTATTGAACACATTTTAAATTAAATAATAATAATAATAATAATAATATTAAATAAGTCCTGATAGTAAAGTAAAGTATCTACACTCTGCAACAGCAGTCTTAGATCAGAGGCATCATTGTTCATTATACTAAATTGTGTAATGCGCACTCAACTGTAAGTTTATTAGGTACATGTAGCTAAAGGGAATAAATCAGACATTATTTAAATAAAATCTTTACAACTATTATGTTTAGTTTTGGAGAAACTGTTCATGTTTTTTTTTATGGTTGATGTGTCTGATAGTTTGGTGCTTTTGAAATGCAGTTATGCTGAGGTGTTATGTACCCTTGATGATAATGTGACCAAGGTATTAGAAACACACTTTTTATCCCTAATATTATTGCAGTAGTTTTAGGTAGGTGTATCATATTTAACTGATTGTAGTTGTAACATGTAAACCAGCCTGTGCTACAATGTTAAGATATGTTTGCAACACTGGCATCACCTCAAGATCATAAATGTTAAAGGCCCCTTCCAGATATTGGCTCCATTTAAACAAGATTGCATTGTGCCTACTTTTTACTCATGTATGTATGAAACACATCGAAGGGTTATGGAACAAAGGCACTGCCTCTTAACTTGGATCAGAAACCATTTTGCATAGTTAAATGACAGGCAAATAATTAGATGAGTCATTTATTTTATACCATAAATTGTCTATCAGATTTATACAAAGCAAGGTTGTAGAGCATGGATAATAATTTGTCTTAGTATTTAAATGTTAGTAAAGGTTCTTGTGTCATTGCGGGCTGTAAAGACCTAATGTGTTAAACAAAATTTTTGGTCTTAAAAACAGTACTTAACTGCCACATGAGCATGATAGCTGCATTGTTAAACTGTGTTAACCTGCTCAGAGATTACCAGACATTTTGCTTGTTTAGTATATTGACCCCGCATGTCATTGTTTGCATGCAACTGATGTCTTTCTCTCTGGACAGGCTGTGGTGGAATGAGCAGTGTGTGTGTGTTGAAGAGGAAAGCAGTGCTCTGGCAGGATTCATTCAGCCCCCACCATAGAAGTACATCTCCCAGCATGCCTGTGGTGCTGAGCAGCGGAGGACATGCCCCACCAACTGGGCAGACCCCTCAGGCCACACCCCCCAGCCAGCAGGTAATGACCTCACTTACACCTTTACAGATTTAATTTATGGTCATGTTACTTTTAACATTTCATGGGTGCACACACTGTTAGTCCTTTATTTTTATAGCCATTAGAGTACCTTTCATATTGACAGAAATTGATATTCTCCTGCAGTTGCAAATCCTCTATCTTTTATCATCATGCATAACACAGTAATTTACAACCCCTGTCTTGGAAAACACTAGGTTAGTCTAGTCTGGTTACCTCATTTTTATGTGTGGATTTTCATGTCGGTATACATAGAGAAGTGCTTCTGCTTGCCAAAAAAGATGTATCTGTACAGTACAAGAAACGGTGCCAAATCAACATGTGGAAAAATGATCTGCTGTGGCAACCCTGAACTTAAGGGATACGCCGAAAGGACAAAAAAAAGAAATTAATACATGCAGTAAAATTCAAATTCTAACAAGATTATTTTTTC